>NC_084462.1:117790678-118030678 GCF_027409185.1 Cynocephalus volans | reverse complement strand
TGGTAGTGAGTTCCTATATTTCTGTCCTATGAATCGTTATCTCCCAACATAACTACAAGAAGATGTTATTGGAATTTGAGATATCTTAATTTCTTCATTTATTCAGCATGACTGTTATTCTCTGATAAATAATATCATAATACACAATAGGATATTCCACTTCCTTTCTCCAAAGCATCTGTCCCTTAATGCTATGAATAGCTACTCTGAGGCAACAAAACTACTTTGAGATTTTATGTGGTGTTCTTTTACTCATAATTTTAGACCAATCTACTCTTGCTAATATTTAAAAATGGCCATCTTCCGCTGTTCCCTGAAAGTCTTAGAAAATCCAGAAAGAAAAAACTAAAATTGAAAGTCCTGTAGAACTCTGATTACTTAAACTTGTGTAATAATCTTTCTTTACAAATGTAATATTTGAAGGCTGAACTTTGATCTTGTGCAGTGTGAATAAGAATTAGAAATTTACATAGTAAATATTTTATAATAATGGATACTAGTATTTTCAAATGTTATATAGATTTTTTTAAAGTAGGTTAAATTTTGAATAAGTTCTAATTTTCCTCTGTAAATTATAAATCTATAATTGGCTGCCCTTTTACATAATTATCTTGACAATTACTTTAGTACTCTCTCTGTTGGGGTATAACAATCCTACTCACCATTAAAAAGTCTCAAGTAATTTCTAGAATAGAAAATAAGTTTAATAAAATAAAATAAATTTCTAGAAATTTAGAAATAAGGTTCTAAATTTTACCATACTATTTTAGAATTAAAAAGAGGAAAAATATCTGAGTTCGAATTTCTAAAGCACATCTTGTATAGTTAAGTAAAAGTCCCTGTGGCCAAAAGCCACCAAAAATAAACAGCTTTTTCAAATACAACAGTTGTGGGAAGCCATTTTTAAAGATGAGAAAGCTGTGACTAATCTTAATCAGAGCCTGAGATGCTGACAGCCTTTTGAAGGCTTTTCCTGATATAAAAGAATATATAAAAGCAGTAACAAAGGTGAAGAAGCTTATAGGTTCTTCCAAGTGCAACGAAATCATCATAGGCCTCTCAAATATAGAGCACAACTACCCTGTGTGGAAATATGAAATAAGGAAAAAACATGAAAGCCCAGGTACCTCCATCTGCTATAGAAATTTTGAACTAGCCAGATCAGCACTTTATAGGAACTAACACCTGTTGGTACTACCACTAGTAGACCTATTCAGTAATGTAGATTGTTAGTAGGAATAGAGTCATTGCTCTGAAAGTTGGCTTAACTTTTAGGTACTTTGGTCTCATAAAAGTTTAGGTCCACGTTTTATTTTACGCCTTTCTAGTGTATTTCCAACTATTTTCTTCCAACACCTAAAGATAATTTTCAATTTTAGTTTCATTCATCAACTATTTTTCATACTTTGATGCAGGGACTCAAAATGTTTGGATTCACCATTTTTTCCCATGTTACAGTTCATTTCAATTTTCTTCTGGCCCCTGCTGACCCCCGTTAATTTCTGAATTCTTACTCATCCTTTTTTGAGTTTCACTTAGTTCTCAGCTGCAGGACTAGATAAGTCATAACTCTTTCAGTCATTAACTTATTTCTTTCACCACAGTGCTGCAAGATTTCTATTTGCTTCAGTGTTTTCCCCTAAATATTCTTCCTAATTCTTTAATAATGTCATTTTGACTTGTAGAAGAAAATTTCTGTTTTCCTATCCACCTACATATAAGTTGCCATATCCAAATCCTTCTCTCCTAAATCTTCTTCAAGAATCTATTTCTGTTCATTAATTTAATCATTATTCATTCATTCATTTGTTTATTCAAAAACATTTACTGAGAATCTAGTCAGATCCTAAGAGTACATTGAATAAAACAGACACGGTACTGCTTTCATAAAGCCAACACTCTGGAAGAGAAGGCAAGACATGGACAGGAGAGCATACCAACTCACAATTACAAATTATGTCAGAAATATGTCAATGTTCAGAACTGTTGGTCCATTTCTCTTATATGAAAATATATTCATGTACTTATAAGAAAGTTAGTATAGCTGTCCCTCAACATCTGTAAGGTATCGGTTCCAGGATTCCCCCAAGAATACCAAAATTTTTGTATGCTCAAGTCCTTCATATACAATGGTGTAGTCCTTGCATTTAAGTACATGCATCCTCCTCCTGTATATGTTAAATTGTCTCTAGATTACTTACGATACCTAATGCAATGTAAATGCTATGTAAATAATTGTTATACTGTATTTTTTATTTGTATTATTTTAATTGTTGTATTGGGTTTTGTTTTGTTTTTTAAAAAATATTTTTGGAATCCATGGGTAATGAGGGCTGTCTATATGTATCAATATACCATGGAAAAACAATGATAATGTCAGAGTACTAAAAATGAGCATTCTTACTGATGTATGAGTGTACTTCAAAAGTTCATGGGACAATAGAATTGAAAGATAATATGAGTCTTTCCATGTACTTTTTAATAGTATCTTTCTATTCTATTGTCCCATGAACTTTTTTGAAGTACCTTCGTATGACATGAGAAAAAAAATTCAAATGCTACCATGCTACTAAGAGAACTAACAGTTTATGTAATGGTACTTTGAAAAGTTCATGGAAAGATTCATACTTTCTTTCAATTCTCTTTCTCCATGAACTTTTTGAAGTACCCTCATACTGCTGATTTGTTTCATCACTGGTATTGTTATTGTACTTTAAAATATATGAATGTCTGTGCCTATATGATTATTTTAATAATGCTACAAAAGCATGTCAACTTTTTCACATACTATCATGTAGTTAAGTTCAAACCCAAATGACATTTTAACAATCAAGTTCTCCAGGAGTAACTATTATGCTTAGCTTTGGGAGGTTGGGCAGAATACTCTACTGAACAGAAGTCTCATAACACTTCCCACTATATCCTACAAGTTTGTTAGCATTATGGTAGAACTTTAAAGTTTTTCAACTTTAAAGTTCAATATACCTTGCATGTTTCAAGTAGCATGCTGCAGAGACTGAGCTGTGATAATTTAAGAAAGAACTTTTGGATCACAGTAGTTTTATCAAATTCCAATAGTTAAGCTGATATTACATGGTAGTTCATTAAAACAAGCTGATATTACATGGTAGTTCATTACAACAAGCTGATATTATGTGGTGGTTGTGGAAAACAAGCTTTGTTTTACCAGTCCAACTTCAAAGCACAAAGAGCAATAAAAAAGCACAGCTTATAAACCTCAGACTGTAATATTTATACTTAAAACATGATTTTTAATTATTTCTTACATGTATTTGGAAATAAGACTTTCATAAATACCTACCCATATCAAGCAACACTTTTACTTTCAGAATACTATCCTAGATATTCTTAAAGATGCTCAGGTTTCTAATCAAATGTAAACTGAAATCTTTGCACACTTTTAATCACAAAGAAAAATATCCAAAATCCATTTTAATTAAGATATTGAGATTGGTCTTGCATGATTCCCTAAAATATGGGAAAATCTTGTCGTTCTTCAAATTTAAAAGTTAACCTCTGTACCATGATTTAGAATTATTATAAGGATAACCCACATATGTTATTAAATTACATCTTTTGCATGACACATGTGCTTGGTGCTTACAGAAATCACTTCCTACGCAGAAACCACTGTATTGAACTTAACTGTTACAACAATTAATTGAGTGAGGTCTAGTAAGGTTCCAAACATTTTCCTAAATCTTAAAGTTATTCCATTCCAAAGAGAAAATGCTCTGGAATCCCACATATTTTATTGTTGCTTTTCCTCGTTTCCTCTTCCTTTGTAGCATTAACCTCTTCTGAATGAAAAAGAGAAGATCCAACTTAGCACAAACTTAAGCACAAAAATATCCAACTCAACTCAGATTTAAGCACAAAAAAATAATGAATGAAAGAAAGAAAGAAAGAAAGAAAGAGATAATGAAAAAGGAAACAAAACTGTCATCTAGGATTTCAGATAAAGTTTTATCCAGGGGCTTAAATTACGTCAGCAGGATCTGGTTTCTCTCCATCTCCTGGTTCTGCCTTTCACTTTATGGGCTTCAAGCTCAGGTGCCGTGAGTTGGTGAGAAGGCTGCCAATACCACCGAGGCCATATCTCTCAGGTTCAAATCCAGCAAGAAAGGGTGTGTTTTTCTTCTAAAAGTCCCAGCAAAGGGCTCACACGTGCATTGCTCACACGTGCAATCGCCATGACATGGCTAAGAGAATCCAGAGCTCTATCTGGAAAAACTGAATCAAACTCATTCCTGGGATCACAAGTGGAAATAACTCTATCCAAACTTGGGGACTGAGATGTGGGATGAAGATGATACCTCAGAGGAAAACTAAAATACTAACACCAAGAGTGAATGGACACGAGGTGGACAAGTAACATGTTCACTATCATACCCCAGCTTAACTTTGATATGTGAATATAGAACTATGGCACCTCCAGAAATTCTTTATTTGAGTTCTTAAAGATAAGAATTCATTGGAAGGGGTGCAAGTAGACCTGTCATAAAGCTTCATTTGCACAGAAATCTGACTGTTTTTATTTTAATTACATATTAATTTGAGGTGTCTTGGCAGTGGTACAGATTATAAAAAGAATACAGGCCCCTAAGACCACCCCTTAAAGCAGTCACCATTACTGATGTGGTTAGGATTGGCAAATAGGAAAAGAAGGAAGAATCATTTCTGTTTTTCTAATTATTCGAATTCCAGATATTATGCTTATTTTAAACATATGCTCGGATTATAAATATTATATTTGTTCATTTACATGGGAAAGGACTTTAAAGGTTAGACAGCTGACTATTAAACTACATTTCCTCCTATACATTATCTCCTCAGAATCCTTTAAAATAAAGATTGTATTATATCTCTGCACACAGTATATACCCAAAGACCAGATGGAAAGAGGAAACATAGGATAGGGCTGACCTTAATAAGAGGAAAAATGTTCGCAAGAGGTAGGAGTAAACATTATTTTTGGTCTCAATATATTTATTTATTCATGCGAATATAAAGTAAACTGGTCAGCAAATTATAGTAATTTCTAAAAATGGTTAGAAAGTTGATCAGTCTTAGCAGTCAAAGTGCCACTGAAGAGCAACAATCTCTGAAGATTTCCCTGAAACATACTCTATGTCCTGGCACAATCTGAAAGAGCTAATTGGGAAAAACTAAACATCTGGATGGTTCAGTGGAAATCACAACACCTTTCACTGCAGAAGTGCCTCAAAAATATTAATAACCAATTTCCTCCTACATCGCATAGTGTGTGATTAAATCTCCTGGATGTACACCTTTACAAAGCCAATCGGAAAGGGGTGCAGGAAGGGACTCATCTTAAGCAGCCTGAAAATTTGGAACAGTTGAAGTGACACTCACTGTGATGATAAATAACGTCTCTTAGGCAGCAGCAGCGGCACAAAGTTCTGACACCAATGCACTGGCGAGCTCAGAAAGGTTTTCTGGAAAGAGTTGGAAATGTCAGTGCTCCCATTTCCTCCTAATGGAAAGATAAGATTCTTTCTATATGCAAGTAGCAGGGTTCTTGACAGCAGGACCGAGGAGAACCCAAAATATTTATTTTAGTATGATTGTTTTTGTGTGTATATCTATTTTTTATTTTATATTTGCCTGCACTAAGCATGAATAAAATTACTGAAGATGGCAGGTAGTATTTGGCCACTGAGCAACATTTTCAATGAAACACATACTTGGCATCTCCAAGTAAAATATAATGAAATAAGAGTAAAAGGGGGACACAGGGAGGAAATAAAAGTCTCCCTTTATTCATTATGGGAGCTGAGCACTTTTATGCTATGATTTTTCTTTGTTATGTTCTAAATAACACTATATACAAACATTTCCAGATAATTCTAATAAATGACACTTATTGGGAGCTTATTGTATATATAGCATAAATTTAAGTGCTTCGTGTGTAGTACTTTGTTTAATATAACAACTCTGAGGTAGAGTTCTTCCTTCTACAGGTGAGGAAACTGAGGCAAAGAGAGCTAGATAACTTGCTCAGATAACACTCCCCAGTAAATGGCAGAGCTGGGATTAGAACGAGGAGCATGTGTTTCAAGCCTATGTTCTTAACTCATTTATAGGCAGTATAGCTTCATTTTAGCTATGTTTAAAGTTTATGTAAAATTAAACTCTTTTGATTTTTACATATGTCATCACTAAGTATGCAAAGAGAAAAAAGGATGAGAAATAGGTTCTTGAGCACCATGGAGAAGTAAAGAATGTGATTTTTCTAAAACAAAGTCAAGCCCTGCCTACTGGCCCAAAGACAGACCCTATTCTTTGCCTCTTGAGGGAACAGAGCTTGGTTCATTTACCTAAGTCACCAGCTTGAACAGAAAGGAGACTTTTAATCCACAAACAGCTCTCAGTTTTCTACCCAGAAAAATGTAATTTTACCCAGTCTCATAAAATTTTTAACCACAATGTTATCCTTTACATAACCTAAACTGAATGTTTCTACTTGCATACAAACCACAAAGAATGGAGTTGAGAAAATTTCTATTCAGAGTTCTGTGGCTGTCAAAGGACGCCAAATTTTTATGCAGACTCAGCAAATCTGGCTGCAGCTCTCTATGATGTGGGTAGTTACATTCACATCCAAACCTAATTGTGATACAGTGGTGGTCAGCAGCTGTACCCCAGTGCCCTCATCTGTTAGGACTACATTATCTAAGACATACACAACCCCACTGAGCTTAATAGATTAAAATCGAGATGTTGAATTAACACCAGAAAAGAAATGCTGCAAAGGCACAGATACGTAAGCATGGAAGACTCTGCACTTATGAAAGAAAATTACAACCTTTTAGGTGAAGTTTTCACTGCTGAGTAAGGTGGGTGTGTATGTGTGTTTATTGGGATGTATGTGTGTTCATTGGGGTATAAGTGTGTAATGTATATACACTGAATAATGTCTATATAAATATATATCTATAAAAGGAGACACTGAAATAACAGCAAAATCTTCAGAGGACAAAAAAGTATTTCTTTTCTTTTTTTTTTTATGTCGTTTTTTCGTGACCGGCACTCAGCCAGCGAGTGCACTGGCCATTCCTATATAGGATCCGAACCCGCGGTGGGAGCGTCACCGCGCTCCCAGCGCCGCACTCTCCCGAGTGCGCCACGGGCTCGGCCCAAAAAAGTATTTCTTACACAAATTAAAGTTAAGTTTTGTGAATATTCTTTACATGGAAGAATTAAGGTACTCATTCTGCTGGTATAGAGCATCTGAAAATCAAGTCTAATTCCCAAGTTCTTAATCACAGCTTGCATTTTTACTGTTTTGTTTCAGGGAAACTTTGGAAAAAACTAAGAGTCTTCATCTTTCAGTAATTTAAAAGGGCAGAATATATTATGTCCTGCATTGCTTGAGGATTTTGGGATCTGCAAAGTACTGCAGCATACATGATCAAATGAGTTAATGTTCTTTCATTTGTACAGGGACACTATATTAAAGCCTTAGCTTGCTAAAACAGACAAGACTTCTGAATCCATTCCATTAAATTCTAATTGTCTATTTTTGTAAGTGAGCAATACTGTCTTTCACCAAAAAAGTATTTTGAACTCTCAGCCAGCAAATGCAACCTTTATTCTTTCTAGGATAAATGTTTGAACCAATATTCTTTTTTAGGACTCTATTAATACTTAGGTATTAACACAAAACATGTAGTATAATCAACCTAATAGACATTTCTCAAAGGAAGACATACAAATGGCCAACAGATATATGCAAAAATGGTTAACATCACTAATCATCAGGGAAATGCAAATCAAAACCACTTTGAGATATTGCCTCAGCCCAGTTAAAATGGCTATTATAAAAAAGACAGAGGATAACAAATGCTGGTGAGGAGGTGGAGAAAGAGGAACCTTGCACTGCTGGTGGGACTGTAAATTAGTACAGCCATTATGGAGAACAGGATGGAGGTTCCTCAAACAACTACAGATAGAATTACCATATGATCCAGCAATCCCACTACTGGGGATATATCCAGAGGATTGGAAATCACCATGTCAGAGGGATACCTGTACTCCCATGTTTATTACAGCTCTATTTACAACAGCCAGGCAATGGAACCAACCTAAATGTCCATCAGTGGATAACTGGATAAGAAAATTGTGATATGTATCTTCAACGGAATACTACTCAGCCATAAAAAAAGAGTGAAATTCTATCATTTGCAGCAACATGGATGGACCTGGAGAAAATTATCCTAAGTGAAACAACCCAGGTAGAGAAAGAAAAATACTACATGTTCTTACTCATAACCAGGAGCTGAATCCATAAATAAACAAGTAAAGAGACAGAGAGAGAGAAAGAAAGCTTTTAGAAAGAGAAAAAAAAGACAAAACTGTAGTTACTAGAGGTGGAAAAGGGGACAGGAGGGACTGGGAGGGGGACTAAGGAGGGATTGGTTAGTGGACACAAACAATGATTGCATATTGTAATGATGAATAAGCTAACTATACTGATCTAACCATCACACATTGTACACAACTACTGAAAACTAACATTGTACCCCATATGTATGTATAATGAATTATCTTTGAAAAAAATTTAGGAAAAGGATCATCAAGCCACAGTTATCCATAGGTGGTAATGCTTATTTAGAACCAATCTACATGCTTTACCTAGGCAATTGAGCCTAAAGCTATTCTGTAAAGTTGATGCTGACAGCAAGAAGCAGCTCTTAGTTGTATTTCACTAGTTTGCTGGTGAATCCTTAACTTGAAGAGTAGGATTTGCCTCAGTTTTGGAACCTTCCGAATGCTATCTGGAATGCCGTGGGACGATAGGGAAAGGCTGGATAGAAATGACAGCCAACCATGTGCTCCACACAGCAGCAGGCTTTTAGTATAAGGAAAGGGCTTTTAAAATGAACTGTTTTATTAATGTCTCCTCTCAAATGGTGAGAGCTGAAGACATCAACTTTAAGTCTTACCCTTAAGTTGGTACTTTATAGGAGCTGGGAGGTATTTATCCTATTTTTGATCATCAGAGCATGGCTTTATCACAGGCTTATTTGGGGAAATCTATTGTTTTTGCTGTACAGTGTGATTATCCCTCCACCCCCCTCTGCATAAAGAAGGGGACAATGGCCATATTCTATTTCTCTCTGCTTAGTAGCTACAAAGGTGTTTTACACATAATGGACATGATATTTAAAATTTATTTTCATTCAAAAAATATCATTTTTGCGTAACTACATTTTTGGAATCCCAACAACATAATTTGTTGAAATCCTTTTATAAATCTTAGCATGTAATAAATAAAACAAGTCTACTGTTTTTCTGTAAAACTATCTTTCCTTCTTCGGGTCCTAAAAAGTCATTTTCCAAGAGTGTAAACTCCACTCCAAAATCCCAAACACGACAGCATCACATTCAAGGGCAAGGTGCTCCATGACCTGGCCCCACCTTCCGTCCATGTAGCTCAGGAAATGCGTACCTTAGCAGTCCCTGAGGACATTCGGAGGGTATGCTCATCACTGATGCCTGCCAGTGCTCTTCCCTTCATTTCCCAATTCTGGCAGTTATAATTCCTGTTCATCTTTTGAGCCCAGCATAGATATTCCTTTATTCAACAAATACAGATGGATTTACGGTTAAATACAAACGGCAATCACAAGGTATTGAGAATATAAAGCCAAGAAAGATCAGATACTATCCCTGCTTTCATGGAACTTACAGTCAGTGGAAGAGATACACATTAAACAATCCATTACACTGATAGATGGAAAATTACAAGAGCTACGGAGGGAAAGAACTGAGCCATTGAGAGCACGTAACAAAGGAATCGGACCTAGACTGAAGTATCAAAAAGGTTACCTTGAGGAAATCACATTTTAGATGAGGTAGGAAGTGAGATCCAAAGTAAGATAAGTAAAAGAATGGGGTTCTGGATCAGAGCACTCCAGACAAAGGGAACTATGTCTGTAGGCAGTGGAAAGAACATGAAGACTTTAGGAAACTGAAAGAAGCCAATGTGGGTGAAGAAGAGAGAAAGTATATGTTAGAAAAATAATCCAGGGTCAGATCATGCCTTCGTGGTAAAGATTTTAGACTACAGCATAAGTGCAATGAGAAACCACTAAACACTTTCCACTGAGCCATCCCCTCCTATCCAGGCAAGCAATAAGCTCTCCCTCTTCAGATGCACAAAATTTTTATTTTTCTCATGGCACCACTGCGTTCTACCCTGTTCTATATGTATACATCCTTACACATCTTGCTTTATTCAGCACCCACACAGCGTGTTACCTACAACTGTTCGATAAATGTTGACTTAATGGATTATTGATCCATATATTTAGGGTCAAAGATTCGTTTACCCTGAGCTGTCCAATTACTAACAAACAAATCTGTTTGTTTTCTTATATTACCTTAATACTCTAACATTAATTCCAAACTCCTAACTATTGTTGGAAATAAAATTAGTATTATCTGACCTATTGCACTTGGTCATAATGCAAAATAAAGCACTCTAATTTTTGAAAATATGTGTATTTCTTTTAGTTAATTGTATCCTTTTATAACCACAAGATCTTTACCTCCACCCTTTTCAAGGTAACTTATCTACTGTTCATTAGAAGTCTTCTTATTGCACCTATTACCCAGAGTCATATTAAACTTTCCATCATATTATTGAATACCTCTTATTAAAACTGATTAAGGAAAAGCTGGTTGCCATCCTAAGTGTTTTCTCCCTTATTCTTATATCATTATACTCATTAAATCACTTGAATCATATTCTTCTCTCAAAAGGTTTTTAGGATGTTTTAATAGTATCTTCGTAGTCTATCATATTAGTCCGTTTCTGTTGCTTATAACAAAATACATGGAACTGGGTATTTTATAAAGAAAACAAAATTTATTTGCTTACAGTTTCTGAGGCTAGGAAATTGAAGGTCCACCTGGTGGTGGCAACAGTGACCCAGGGATCTCACATTGCAAGATGGTGGAAGCAGAGGGAGACAGTTCCTCGTGTACTGTCCTTTTAAAGCCCTTAGAATCATGCTCATGACACCATTTTTAATCCATTCACTACTGCATGGCCCTACAATTCAATCACCTCTTCAAGGCCCCACCTTTCAATTACCGTAATAAGATTTCCCAACGTCAACAGTCACAGTGAGCATTAAGCTTCAATGAGGTTGGGGGGCATCCAGTCTACAGCATCTATCAACATTTTTTTTTTTTTGTCTATCAACATTTTTAATCCTAAATAGATGCTCAATAAATATTTATTGAGAAAAAGAAGAAAGGGAGAGAGAGGAGGGACAGATTTCACCTCTTCTACCATGAAAATTTCTCAGTCTCTTAAACCTTTAGTGCCTCAATACTACATTTCCTCTGAAAGAATTAGTCTTGCATCGGAGAAAACAAACATATTCTACAAAAATGCATAAGTATTATTAGAGTGGGACACTAGAAACCATGTAGTTCAATCACTTACAAAATGTGTCCCATGAAGGGAAGAGTCAGAGGGAGCTGAGTGTGGACTCCTACTCCAACATCAACTAGAGAACCTCTCCTCTATTTTACTTGTTTATGCTTCTGGGCAAGAGATCTTAGCAGGAAGTCTTCTCAACTTTAAAATAGTAATAAATAAGAACTGAAAATCACCAACTGGCCAATCTTTTCCTTTTACAGAGAATTTTTTTTCTATAAAACATATTTCAGGGCATATTTAAAATAAAGAAAAATATCTGAATCTATATATATAATAGAATTGTTTAGGGGTGGATTCTTGGTGGGTTTTTCTTTTTTTTTTTTTAAATGAGAAAAAGGAATATTTAAGAATTAAAACCTAGCCATAGTGGCTGTAAAGAAGACCTGTCAACTGAAGGGAGTCCACATATCCAGGCAAGGATTCCCAGGGAATGTCCAGGAAAGAGCCCAAGTCTAGGGGTTTCCTAGTTGAGAGTCTATTAGCCTTCCTAATTTAGTGAGGGCCCATGATATCCTGGGGCTGCAAAGCAAAACATAAAGTTTGCAGAGGGAGCCACGCTTTATCATTTTGTGTAATGGGTAGCCTGTGTTTTACTGTTAATTGCAGTGCCTTTTCAAATGGCTGCTTTTGAAATTCCCAGAATGTAAGTTCATAAAAAGAGAGCATATGTATAATAAGGACGCTGACTGAATAAATAAAAGTACTCAATGCCCAGGCATATTATACTGTGTGAGACAAGTAGTATGAAATACTGGCCCGGTTTTCTGAAATGCATCCTTTTTGATTTATTAAAGAGGTCAGACTGGAGAGATGCTGTGAGGCAGCATTCTCCATTCATGTGGCCCTACTCCAAATCTCATGAGTAGTAAGAACAAGGAATGGCTTTGACCACCTGACCATTCATCAGCAGCAAGGGTCGCCTCTGGTAGAAGTCAGGCCCAGTACGGGAGATGATGATAACATTATTCTGTAGCAGCTTCTGAGTGTTATTACAAAATGACAGTATTGTTTTTAGCCCATTTCCCTTAACCAGATTGACAGAATTACAGGTTGACATTATTGTGAAATTTTATGATGTATCATGTTAACTGTGCCACTTTGATTAGCCTTGATTGACAGTTTGTACCTGAACAGAAAGTGAAATACCTCAAAAATATAAAACCAGTGGATCTTGCGTGACTTTCACAATAAACAAAATCTCTAGCTAATTTAATTTTTAACTAACTAGGAATTTCATTCTAACCTCATTCTATTAAAATTTCATTTCTTTCATCCTCATCTTGAGGCTGACTTTAAATACATTAAGAACAGGGTGCTTGTTTAATGTGGCCCCGTCTGTGTCACCATCAGAGGAAACAGATTCACCTCAGGTGGGGCGATCATACATGAAGCCCATGCTGAGATATGAAGCCTTTAAAAGCACAACATAGAAAGCCAGACACATGCACCTATCTGCGTTATCACCATACCTCCATAATGCTTCTCTCTTACAGCCTCCCCATCTGTTATCTAAACAGAAGCTGATATACTTTTAAACCCTGGAACTGGAAGCTAGACTGCCTAGTAAATTAAGCATGGAGGATGTACTTTCCCCTCTGGCTCTCTAGGGGGAATTGGACCTACAATTCAAACTGGAACGAGACTGGTAGCTTCTATTCACCATACAGATTAAAGCCATTCATATTGCAAGTACAGACATACTAAAAGGTGCAATTTAGACACCACTTGTAGATTCTACTTGCCATGTGACCCATAAACACAGTCACAAAGAGTAGGACTAGATCTAAACAGTCCCTTCCAACCAAGAATCTGCTTTACTTCATTCTTCGCATCTCTTTGGAAATCTGTAACAATTACGCTGCTGGCTTAAAATTATCGCATCACCAAAGGATTATTCAGATGTTTCTGAGTTCTATGCTTTGGTGCACATATATAGTGGAAATATAAGGTTCCCACAAAATAAGTCACTGAGCTCTGTGGCAAACCAAATTCTGAAGGCAAAGTATCCAGTTATGGAAGAAAGCAAAACACCTTTAAAAAATTCAACATGCAATTTTTAAAAATGCTTTTTGTTTTTAGTGTGGAAGGTAGAGTAAGTAGGTTTTTGTTATTATTGTTGCTTCCTGGAGTAACAACCAATTGATTAACCAATTAGCAGGAAGGAAATGCAACTGCTGAGATACACTGGGCTTATTGTCTTAACCTACACACAGAGCTGCCTGTTAGCATTGAGCACATATGTCCATTTATTCATACATACATTTGAATTTAATAAATATGCCATTAATCTCATAAAATGTGCACTTGCACAGAAGAAAAACATGTTTAACACCTCTTTCTTGAAGACTCAATATGCTGCACGCTGGTCTCCCCCTAGTATTTCAGTCTTTCCTAGGGTTAGAAACCCCTGCTTTGGATTTCTCCTCTCCATTTTCATTCCAGACCCAAACAAGTACAATATAAGCCTGGAATGGAAACCATGGTTGTGCCTCCAGGGTCTAGTTTCTAGAGTTCTGGTTTACACTGATAACCTGAAATGTGAATATTACATAGACCCTCAGGCTAACAGTGGACAGTCTTGGCAGGTAACATAAGTTCAGACAATTTTAAAAGTCGTGATAGACATATTCAAGGTTTTTAGAATGAAAAATCTATATATATATACTGAGTCTGTACTTTTCCTGATGGGATTGGCCATGAAACATGCAGCTCCCAGGCTGTAGAAAAAGGGATCCAACTGCATCTCCCTAAGATGGCCAGAAGTACAACACCCACTGGCCAAGAGAAGCCTGAGATGGGCATATCTGACAGACAGGAGTCTCTTGGTAGCGGTGGCATTTTGATGGGAGATACTATCAGGCTAAAAAGGACCATGTTGTGTGGTAGTATACAGAGAAAGGGAGCTGGTAAGGGTAGATTATTAGTCATTGCACTAGGATTCATAAAGGCAGGGTGTCATCAGCACAGTTTGGCAGGGCTGAAGTTGATCCCAAATTTTATATGTATATGTGTGATATAAATATATATCACATGCATGCACAAATATATAACAGAACCATCATGGTCAAAAACAGAGACTGTAGAGTCAGAATGCCTGCATCCAATCCTGGGTCCAAAATTCTCTAGGCACATGCCTTCAGCAAATAATTTAACTCCTTTAGTATCCCATTTTCTCATCTGAAAATGGGAATGATAAAAATGCCTGCCTCACAGATTATAAGAATTAAGTACAATAATCCATGTGAAGCACTTAAGCACAATACCTGGCACATTTCCAACATAAAAAATTGTTAGGTATCACTATTTCTTTCCTTGAACAACGGAGAAACACATACTCAGTTGTAGTTTATAAATAGTATTCTAATTTAATGAAACTATTCTTTTATCTTATCTGTTCATTTGACAAACATGAACTGACCACCTTCTATGTGTCCGGCTCTGTGCTCAGTGGTATCTCATGGTTGAACATTCCCCAGGTTGATTCGTCCTAGACTTAGGTTCCATAATAACTAAAATGTGAACAATGAATTTTTAGGTCTTTTGGGGGTTTCTTGGTGTGTGTGTGTGTGTGTGTGTGTGTGTGTTTATTTTGAAGAATGATATACATACCAAAAATAAACATATCATATGAAGTGGACAGCTTGATGCATTTTACAGAATGAATACACATATAACGAACATCCAGCCCCTGAAATTTCCTCCCGCTCCCTCCCTGACCAAGCATAACCTCTTTCCTGACTTCTAGTAATATAGTTTAGTTTTGCTTATTTTCATTTTCACATAGAATAGGTTGTACAGTATAAGTGTTTGGCTTCTTTTGCTCAACATCATGTTTGGGATTCAACCATGTCATTGCATGTGGTTGCATAAAATGGATTTTTGAAGTAGTATTGCCACATTAATACTTTTCATATAAACATCTCTGAACAATCTGATCCATCCTGGGCAACATTCTTGCCCATTCCAGAATTCACAACGTAGATGAGATGAGGACTAATGGCTTTGTGTAGGCTCTTAAATGTGGAAGTCTTGGAACAGACAGATGCTTAAGAAAAGCTGGTCTTAGTTAACAAGCATTTAGGGTGCACAGAGGATTGCAAAAAATGTACAAGGGACAAATCTGATGAGAAGGCAATGTAGAGCGCTGATAAAGAGCTCAGATTCTGGAGTGGTCATTAGACCTGGGACTTATGGACCAGGCAGACCTAGCTCTCCCTCATGCACCTGTGCCAAACTGTGCAGTTTTCTAACCTCTCTAAACCAGTTTCCTCTTCTGGGCTACATCCACTTCAGAAGGAGTTTGCAATGAATACGTTGGAAATTATTGTCAAGTCATTGACACATAATAAGCAATCAATTAATAGGAAGATACTGCTTCTAAGACATATAGTTGGTCTGTTCACAAAACTTTAATTTCCTTTGAGAGAAGGAAAAACTGCATACACAAAATGACTTGAAAACATAATAAAAAATAAAACAATACATTGCCAAGTGCAAAATAAAAGAACAAAACATGCCAATTTGGTGTAATGTACAGGTACTGAATTCCAGGAACACTGTGTTCTAGTCTCTGTTTCACCATTAACTAGTTCTTCAACCTCGCACTAGTCTTTATTTTCTCTCAGTTTCCATCTTCTCCTCTTACTTTACCTAGAAAGTAAAATTTCTTTCAGTTCTAAATTCTAAACACTCCTCCAAAGTGTACCAGGAAGCCACATTAAGGGTATAATGATGAGTCCTGGTTTGCAGCATGGCATACGGGCAGTCCTGGGCTTACACCAAGGAGTGGGAGAGATTCAGGTGGAGGGAATAGGGTAAGTAAACATGGAGAGAATGAGGTAAGTTAACTTGGACGGAATGGACTAGGTAAAAGCACTCACATGTAGTCAACTGGGCAGTCTGCCTGTCTGTGTATGTCTTGTCAGCTCATCTCTCTTTCTCCCTTGCTGCTCAGTTGCTTGCACCCCCACCTTCCCAGGACCTGCATGCCTCACCTCCTCTCACTGTGGGATTGTAATCACAGTAAAGTCTGTGGACTAATCCCTGGGAATTCCAGAGACATTTGCAGCTGCTCTAAATTGCTCCATTAAAAAATTCTTAGAGCAATCTACATTGTAAAACTTCATGTTTAACAACAAAATGAGCTTGCAGCAAGATGCCCATACAATGAAAAGCAAAGAAAGCTTCACTGCATTTCTAAGAGATAGAGTTATTCCAAAAGCATTTTCACATAGCTTATCCCCTCTACGAATAACTCCAAAATGGCATAGTTCATTTCTTTTAACCTGTATTCATATAACAGCTATTTTTAAAATTACAAATTGCATTTCCAGGCTTTTGTTATCTAAAGATAAATATCCTATCTGCAAATTAGATTTTTTTCTCTAGCACTGCTAACCGTGTATCTTCTGGATGACTCCAGGGATAACCATTGTTCTCTACTCGGGAAATAGCCCAACTCCTACTTAGGAGTTGATTTTAAAGAAGTCATGGCTGCTATTTCACTATAGATAAATGTCATATTTCCACTGTATGAAAGGGATATTCCTTTGTTTCTTTTTCTATCTTCTTCACAGTAGGCAAAGTGGTGATTTTGGAAACCTCATTGTCAGAACAAGTCAATCCAATGACTACAGTGGAGAAGGTTATAAGAAAGTAATGCACTTAGGAACCATCTAATAAAAAACTAAGAACAAAGCCAAATTTTGATTAAAGTGCCAAGAAAAGCCCTCATGCCCATGCTATTATCACTCATATGAGCATGAAGTGACACTACAGAGGAGATGGCAGAGTCTGTCGTTCCTGCCGATTTTCAGTGGCCCCACAAGGAGACAGCTACCCCCACTGTATAAGCACAAGTATTTAGGAACTAAGTTTCCTTTAAATATGAAGCATTTTGGAGCACCAACACCATACACTGCCATTATCTGTTTGCTTATCTGTCTCATGGAATTTTTTAAAACTACTATGATTATTATCTCTGTATCTAAAAAAACTAGGAGATAGTTGGTAGAATGAATGAATGAATGAGTAAAAGCACTGTCCACACAAAGCTATATACCTTTCCAGAATTCTGCCAAGGAAACACACTGGTAAAAATATTGATCTAGATAGAATCTGTGGGTAGAGGAAAAAGCCCTGGAGTCAGGAATCTGGGGTGAGCCCTGGTATAACCATTTAACTGGCTACCTGATCTCTGGAACTCAACTCACTGACTGTGTTTCAGGTATACGCCAGGCACTAGAAGCAAGACAGGAAAGAGTTATAGTTCTTGCTTTCAAGTGTCTTACCAGCCTGAAGAAGGGAGACAAACTAATGAAGACATGCCATGAAACAGTGTAATGGGTGCTATGACAGGATTAATGATTAGGATAGGATAGGATAGGATAGGATAGGATTGGGTAGGGTAGGGTAGGGTAGGGTAGGGTAGGGTAGGGTAGGGTAGGGTAGGGTAGGATAGGGTAGGATAGGATAGGATAGGATTGGGTAGGGTAGGGTAGGGTAGGGTAGGGTAGGGTAGGGTAGGGTAGGGTAGGATAGGATAGGATAGGGTGGGGTCCAGGGTACCACTAGAGCTCACAACAGAGTGCACCTAATTTAGTAGAGGAAGGTGAAGGAATTGAAGGAGTGGTCTACATAAAAATTTAAATTCTACTCTGAGTCCTAAAAAATGAAGTAGATTTAGCTTTTTAAACAGGAGAGGGCAAGGGTGAGGGGTGGGGAGCAACCCAGGCAGGAGACACTCCAAGTACAAAAGAAAGAGAAAGAGAAGGGGCGGATCTGCAAGGGGAGGGTGTCACAGGGCTGCCATAGACGAGATTGCAGAAAGAGGCAAATCTTTTTCTTTTATCGCCATTTTTTTAAATGTGGTAAGAGCACTTAAAATGAGATCTAACCTCTCAACAAATTTTTAACTGTACAATAACTGTTGGAGATGAAAAAAAGGTAACAGCATTCTTATGCTACACTGTTGTTGATTTTTGGCTCCATATGCCACTCCAGAGGTGGGTCATTGAGTTTGCAGGATCAAGATGATATGGAAGGAGTAAATATTTTACTCAATAACTAGACGGTATATCATATATTATCCAGGTCATCTTAAGAGCACAATAAATTATTTCTTAATTCTTAAACTGAGTGATGGTCACTTGTCCCTGTTTCATTACTAACTCAAAAATCATTTTCTCATCCATGTGTAAAGAGGGAGAAATCATGGAGCCAACCATCTGAATACTGCAGCCCCAACTACCATTCATTTGTTTTTATTCCTCATGCCATTTGAGTTCAACCTCTGATAAGCAGATCCTTAAGTTGCTCTGAGTGCCAAATGGATATTTTATTTAAAGTATGTTTTCATTTTCCATATGACTATGCTAGGAATGGAAACACGAGTGCTCCATAAACCCCTTAATTAATCTTGGAGAAAAACTGTGCATGAGAGCCACTTAGGAAGTCATATTTTCCATCTCCTTGGACGTTTCCGAAGTGCACACTAGCACAGTGCTTGCAGCATGGGCTCTACAATCAGATCTGACCCAGGCTAGCCACGTGACTGTGAGCAGGTAACTTCACCTGCATGGGCCTTGGCTTCCTCATCTGTAAAATGAGAGAGCTCATAATTACTGCAGATGGATGTTGAGAAGATTAAATAATATAGAGACGTGAAATGTGTTGACCAGTGACAGGTTCATGGAAAGTGCACATAAATGTTACATACTATTCAATGTGAATTTGTTTTCTCCTTAAGAAGTCATCCTCTCTTTATCATATTTTGGAGAACTAATCATTTTTAAGGTAATATACACAGTCTTCTTCCTGTAATTTGATTACTGTCTAGTTAATAAACATTGTATATAATATGGGAGATTAGTAACTCCAAATACATACATAAAGTCTATACATAGAGGCTATTTGTTTTTACTAGGATTGTAATTATATTTGACCCACATCTGTAGTTTCTTACTCTACTGCCACATACTATCCATATCTGTCTAATGTATTTCTGGGATTGTCTCTACATACAAATTTTTGGAATTCTGGAGTTCACAGAAATTATGTAGAGTTAAGAATCTTTTAAAAAATAGAGCACTGTTTCTATGAAACAGTCACTTAAAATACAACTTAAAAATATAGC
The DNA here is from genome assembly GCF_027409185.1 of Cynocephalus volans. Classification (NCBI taxonomy): domain Eukaryota; kingdom Metazoa; phylum Chordata; class Mammalia; order Dermoptera; family Cynocephalidae; genus Cynocephalus; species Cynocephalus volans. The sequence goes on along the minus strand of NC_084462.1, from coordinate 118,011,044 downwards.
TAAATATGAGAGTATGTGAGTTATCCAGGGCATAAGTATCTGTCTCCCTAACATTGTACCTTGTTTCTTCTAAAATTTGCTGGCTGCACTTTGGGATGAGGACAACATGTATGAGAGTTGTTTTCTTTTTAATATCACACTTCATTCTGAAATAGATTTGAAGACGTTTACAAAGATGCAAACTATATAGCAGGATACAATAAATGAATAACAAATAATAATATGAAGAAAGGAGAAAAAGGATGGGAAATTAAGAGGAAGATAAGAGAGGCATTCAATTGCCAAGTACATGACAAGAAATCCTAGGAACTTGACAGAGGGAGGCCCACCGCTATGACCTTCATACTGTTTGCAGGATCCATAACATACACACCCACTAATTACTCAAGAGAAACATAACTATTCCTTTCCAGGACCATGTAAACCTTTCCCATGGGTCCTGAGAGACAGGAAGAAAGGAAATCTAGTGTATAATACCCACAACAGCTTTTTTGCAATAAGCACAGTGGTTAGTGGAGTTTTTTTTCTTTCTAATTTGTGTGATGCCCCTGAATACAGTCTGTTGCCACTAAACAATTCAACCTAAGAAATTCTCTAGTGGACCAAAATGATACAGTCTAGCATGAAACTTTCCAACAGATTATGCAGGGTCATCTCTAGAAGAATAGACAGTCATAACTAAATATGTCTTTCTGAAGGCAAGAAAATCGGGTCAAATGATTCCCATACCTCTTTGAAAATTCTTGAAATGTCACTTGTGTATTTGTGTGCTTTACCTTCTAAAACATAAATTGATAATGACAGAGAGTACTTCAGTAAGTTTCAGTGACTTCTATAACATTAAAGAAAGAAGGACAACCTAAGTACTCTAAGACTGTTAATAATGCCTGAATCAGGGCCAACCCTGTGGCGCACTTGGGAGAGTGCGGCGCTGGGAGCCCAGCAGTGCTCCCGCCCTCGGGTTCGGATCCTATATAAGGATGGCCGGTGCGCTGCTCACTGGCTGAGCGCAGTGCGGCCGGTCACAAAAAGACAAAAAAAAATAATGCCTGAATCATAAAAATTCTACCTTTTTTTTTGATGGATCCAAAGAAACCAAATAATATGAGGGTACTTGGAAAAGTTCATGGAAAGAGTCATATTACCTTTTAATTTTATTTTTCCATGAACTTTTTTGAAGTACCCTTGTACTACTTGGTGTTAGCAATGACAATTCACTATAATGAAATGAACAGCAGAATAGTAATCTTGGGCCCTGGAAGTCTTTCCTCTGGGACTATGGGCATAATATTTAACCTCTCTGGCTCTCTCTTTAATCACATTTAAAGAGTGAATATTGGACCAGTCATAGCATTCAGTGATTATGGAAAAAGGCTTTGTCTGACACACAGAATCAGTAATATGCATCCATGTCCCTTCTCTGCACAATGTGCCCCTACTCAGAACAGACTGTGGGAGAGAGTCATACATGGACAGCCAATGAGGGATTCACAAAGTTCTTAAATCCTCCCTTTTTCTAGGGAACTTCAAGAATGGAATGAATAGTAATTATAAGTCAAGGGAATAGGGTTAGACTTCTGTAGTCTGAATCAAAGCATTCCACTTTAATATGAATTTTAAAATATTTAGGAGGGGATCTTCATGATGAGACAGTATAAATCAGAGCTGTCTGCATATGTGATGGTATTATCCATTCAGGTTGGCTGAAATAACAGCCATGAATCTCAGTTTCCCATCCCCCAGCTGCAGTCCTACCAGCCTATCCCCTGTTCAATCCCGCTCCAGGCTAGCAGTCGAGCAGACCAGTTAAAAGACAATTAGTCCAATTTCACATTCTCTAGCAGCTGAAAAATTTCATGTTATTTCAGTCACAGTGGATGGATGCCAAGTTCACTGGAAGCAGCCCTGCTGATTTATCCAGTCCATTTTAATACTTTAGAAATACTGTTAAAACATGGCTGTCCTAATTACGCAGGGATCAACGCACAGTGTCCCTCTCACCCAGGATTCTCCCAGAAGGGCTGCAATCAGCTGCATTCCCCTTAATTTCACCATGCAATTCCAACTAATTTCATCCTAGTACAGTGCTGTCAGACAACTCCCATGCCTCTGCGGTTTTAATCGATTAGCTCAATGTCTCTATAATGCATCACCAGCTGCCAGGCACAGAACTGGACGCTTTGCAAGCATTTCAGTTAAAAGACAGTTTAATTACTACGCCAGCATCTCAAAGGCATAGGCACAAAGCCTTGGAATCAAATTATTAAAATATTTAGTGTCAACAAGCCACTTTACAACTGAGCAAACAATGACAACCCAAAAGACAGAAATAAGGAGAAAGTCAGTTTTTAAATTGTGAGTAAGCGGTTTATGAACTCTAATACATTCAAACAAATGGACTGGCTTCATTGTTACTGTTTCTCTAAGTCAATTGAGGCTTTTGGCCATTCTTTATGGCATATATGGACATTTGGGACATTTGACAGGCTTGGAACACTATCCTTCGATGCAAAAGAAAGAACTGAGGTACTCAAGCATAAGCAAAAAAAAAAAAAAAAAAAAAAATACAGCAAATGAGTCCCACAGGTTTGATTATTCCGTGTTCGCAAACTACAGATTAAAGCAATTTATTCTGACCCCTTACTCATATATTCCTTAACTGCTGTCTTAGTCCATTTTGTGTTGCTCTAACAGAACACCACAAACATGACAATTAAAAAGAAAACAAATTTATTTGGCTCATGGTTCTAGAGGCTTAGAAGTCCAAGAGCATGGCAGTAGTATCTGGGGAGGGGCTTCATGCTATTTCATCCCATGAAGGAAGGCAGAAGGGCAGGAGAGGGCCAAACTCGCTTTATAACAAGTCCTCTCTTGTGATAACTAACCCATTCCCATGATAATGGCATTAATTCATGAGCCCTCATGACCTAATCACCTATTATTAGGCCCCACCTCCCAACACTGCTGCATTGAGATTAAATTTCCAACGCATGAACTTTGAGGGATACATTCAAACCATAGCAACTGTCAAAGCTCACATAAGTAACATTAAAGTACCTGTGGTCAAAGCATACTACTTGATAAATATATGTAATATTCAAGCTAGAAAACTTTTAAAAGATATTTAAGTTGATCAGTTTATTATGACATGTTTTTCACTCATTCTAGGTAACAAATCAGAAAAATTGTGACAAAGAGAAAAAAATATCTTTGGGCATGACTTAAATATTTGTATAGAACTGTGCCAAAATAAGCAAACAAAAAAGAAAAAAACTGTGTTTAAAATATTGTATCTATTTCTAAAGCACCTTTCAAAAAAGACTAAAAATGAAGGTCAATACATTTCCCAAGGTCAGCAGAAAACCCAAAAACCTACCATCTGCAGGTCTCATGACAAGGTGGTAGGTAAAGATCTTTGCTGGGTTTGCTCTTTCTTTTAAGAATTCTGTATATAAGTCTAAAAACAGGAAGGAAGTCACTGACTACAAAAGAAATGGTTCTCAAAAAACCCTCAGACAAGAAATGGATCAGAATAATTATCAAGAGAACAGCATCAAATGAATTCTTGCCTCCTTATCAGAGGCACAAATCCAGTTACAGAGAAAAGTCAGTATCTTGTTTTAAAAAGAATTTGGTATTTATAAGGAGCAATGGTTTTACACTAAGTTTTGGTATTTTATTTTCACTTCTTGTTAATTCCTTCTGATTATAATTGCTAACTGGGTGACACACTAACGAGGATCTATGATGAACAGAGTATCTTCCAGCACAATTCACTGAAATTGAGTGACTACCCCCCTCCCCACACGTAAAGAAGAGAACTAGCTATGTTACCAAAAGTTATCTCCCATGGTTTAATTTAAAGCAGAAGAATGTCCATTTCATATTTCTTTAAAAGTTGCCCCTTTTTTGCCACGTTTCTTTTCTTTACAACATGATGTCAATCCAGTAGTACCCTTTGTAAGAATTGCCCTTTGTTGTTCCTTAATATTTTCAGATGCATCTATCTATATTATATTATATGATCCACCCAACATGCTATCGCTGTCAGGGTCATTACATGGACTTTACTATTTCTACTTCATAGATAAGGAAACAGAGACTCAGAGAACTTCATTGACTTTTCCAAAATCTCATTGTGACAAAAACATGGTCAAAACCCAGGTCTGGTATTCATCATGTGCTCTATCCACTATATGCATGGCTACTAGAAATCTTAAGAAAGTCTTAAATACTACATTATAACCAATCTTGCTATTGTTTTAATACATGTAGTTTCCTGAGCATTACTTTTTTCCAAAGTTTTTTATAAATTGAGTGACCATACAATTTATCACCCAAAGTGAGACACTTTTGAGAGTGAAAGGGATTTGTTAATAATTACACTGGAATCAATAGGTGAAAACAGGTACTGGGCCCAGAACATACAATTATGATACCTACTGTGGGTAACAAGTACCCACCACTAATGAAGCTACTCAGAGACAAGCCTTCATGTGTGCTGAGACTTGAAGCCAGCTCGCAAAATCTGCAAGGTAGCAGGCCACACCCATTCAACATATGTACTTGTCTACACACAGTGTTGCGCTGCAGGGCTTCTGACATTTGTTTTTAATTCATTGTCAAAAAAAAAAAAAAACGTGTCAGTTGGCATTACTCATTTGCAATCTATCTTTGGGTCTCAGACATGTCAGTTTGGGTCCCTGTTTCTGAAGGTCAAAAAAGAGTTAAATATTGGCAATTTCATTTGGTTCAACTTAATACTTTGTGCATCTATAATATTTCATTCTCCGGGTAGACACTTTGTACTGTAATGTTGTTTAGTGCAAGATCCCAACAATTACTTTTTCTTAACTCTTTCTTCTACAGAGTGCTTTCTGGATTGCCTATCTGTTCAGGATCATGCTAAAAAGTTCTCTACACCTATGCTTTTCAAACTTCAGTGTGAAAGGGTACTACAAATCACCTGAAGATCTTGTTAAACTGCAGAATCTGACTCTAGGGTGGGGACAGGACTTGAGCTTCTGAATTTCTAGCAAGCTTCTAGGTAATGCCAATGCGGTTGCTCCATGGGCCACACTCCGTTCTGACAGAGAGAGGGTGTATGACCAGCTCCATTAGCTATTAGCTGATGACTCTAGGCAAGTTAGCCAACTCCTACCAATCTCAGTTTTTGTGTACATAAAGTGACACCCATCTCGTAGGGTTTTTTGGGGGATTAAATGAACAGTTCAAAATGTTTAGCATGGTGCCTGGTACGTATTAAATGAGTGATATGAAATATCATAGTCTCCCCTTTTCTTCAGTTTCACTTTCCATGGTTTCAGTTATCTTTGGTCAACCACAGTCTGAAAATATTAAATGGAAAATTTCAAAAATAAACAATTCATAAGTTTTAAATTGCAATGCTGTTCTGAGTATCATGATGAAAGCTCACTCCATGCGGTGAACCCTCCCTTTGCCAGTGTCTATACGCTGTCCACGCTCCCCGCCTGACAGTCACTTAGTGTCTCAGTTATTGGATCCATTGTCATAGTATTGAAGTGCTTGTGTTCAGGCCATCTTCTTCTACTTCATAATGGCCCCGAAGGGCAAGAGTAGTGATGCTGGCAATTCAGCTATGCCAAGAGGAGCTGTAAAGTGCTTCCTTTAAGTGAAAAGGTGATAGTTCTCGACTTAATAAGGAAAGAAAAAAATTGTATGCTGAGGTTGCTAGGATCTACAGTGAGAAAGAATCTTCTGTCAGTGAAATTGTGAAGAAGGAAAAAGAAAGTTGTGCATGGCATATACAGGGCTCAGTACTATGTGCAGAGTCAGGCGTCCACTGGGGCCCATGGAACGTATCCCCCTGTGGATAAGTGGAGACTACTGTAGTCATTATTGCTTTTAATAAATGCGAAGCAAACAGAACCTCTGCCCAGGAGCTATAGTTCATAATGATTCCTGAAGCCACCAGCATGGTGGTCAAGTATCCTGGGAACTTGTTAGAAATGCAAATTCTCAGGCCAAAACCAGACCTACTAAATCAGCCTCTCTGAGGGTGGGGCCCAGAAGTCTATGTTTAATAAACTCCAGGTGATTCTGTTTAACGGTGAAGTTTGAGAACCACTGGTGCTTTTACTTAAGAATAAGCTTTCTTCTTCTTCTTTTTTTTTTTTTGGTGACTGACCAGTACAGGGATCAAACCCTGGACCTTGACGTTATCAGAACAACGATCTAACCAGCTGAGCTAACCAGCCAGCCCAAGAATAAGCTTTTTAACTTAGAAATATTTATAGCATAGTTATTTCATGGTTTTACCCTCATTTAACTGTGATGTTTGTGATTCTTTTCATGTCTATTATTATGCCGTTCTTCAAGAGGAAATCTTTATGTCCTTCCTGCTCATGAAAATTATATACGTACTTACATTAAAATTTTACATAGACTTTAACACTTTTTTAAAATAAAAGCATTTACTTCAAAATGTGATGTGATATATTTGAGTTGAATATTTCTGAACTTAGGATGCTTAAATTTAAAATATGTTTACTCTCCTTTTGTCAGTAATGCTTTTGAGGTGTGCTCTATAAGTAATTAGAAAATGAGTACCATTTATTCATACCAGATTATAAAATTACGTTGAGCTATAAAAATTGTTAGAGTAGTGGTTTTCATATCTTTAACATGATTTTCATATACTTCTTGTACTTTTTATATCATTTTTAAAATATGACACTGGAGATACTTTTTCTTCATTTGGCTTCCAGGACTCTATAAATGTTCCAGTTTTTCTACCAACTCACTGGCTGGATTTTCTCAAGGTCTTCATCTTGCTCTGACCTATAAACATGGGAGTCCTAAAGTTCCTTTCCCAAAAAGACTCCTGTCTATCTACACTTATCCCTAGGTGACTTCGCCTAGCCCTCTGGCTGTAAATACCAGATACACATCGATAACTTCCCAAATGTATCACTCCAGCCCTAACTTCTAGTTAACTACAGACTCACATTCCACGGTCTTGATATGACGTCTCCTTAAAGTTGACTTGTGCAAAACTGAACTCTAGATTTCCCTGACTCAAACCTCTGTGTTGCCCAGGGACTCCTCTCCCCGCTTTTATTTTTATAAATTACCACCATTCACACAGTAGCTTCAGCAAAAGCCTTGGAGCCAGCTTTGACTCCTTTCTCTCAAATCCATATCCAATATACCAACAGATTATGCTGGGTTTAACATTAAGAACATATCCTGAATCTGATCACTTTTTGCCTCCTCCACCACGCTTTAGTGTAGGCCACCTTTCTCTCTCATCTGGACCTCTGCTATAAATAGTCTTCTGATATAGACCCTCTGCTTCCACTTCAGCCCTCCCAAGTATACTTTCTACACAACGATTAAAGTGATCATTTTTATCATTCAGATCATCCATCTGCCAAACCCTTCACTGTTCTCCCTTCCCTCTTAGAAAATCCAGTCTATGCCTGGCTTTGGCTATGGCTCCAACCTCATCTCCTGCACCCCTCCCCTCTTTTATTCTGCTCCAGGAACACCAATTTCCTTTCCTTCCCAAGATTCCTTCAAGCCCACTCCCACGAGTGCTATGCCTGCTGATTCCTCTATTGCCTCTTCCCAGGGGTCTGGATTGTTTACTCCCTCACTTATTGAGGTTCCTGCTTAAATGCTGCCTCTCAGAGAGATGTTAAATACTTGGAACACCACTTAAAAGGTCATCCTCTATTATACTTTATTTCTTTATTTTACCTTCCATTTTTATAGCACCTATCATAAATATTGCACATGTATTTGTTGACTTTCTTTGCTGACAGAAAGCAAATGCAATGACAGCAGGTTTTGATATGTTCATTTGCCTATTCCAAGTATGTAGCACACAGTAGGTTCTCAATAAGTACTTGAGAATTGTGACAAAGCTCAGATAAAATGAACTGGATAGGGTGGCCAGCTAATCAGTGCCACAGCTGGGAATAGAAAGAAGACTTCCAGCTTTCCAACATCCATGCATCTTTCATCTAACCACACTATTTCCCCATCTGGGTACATCCACTGGCAATTCTATAAAACAGCAATAAGGGTTTTTTTGTTTTGTTTTTTAATAGCTGGAATTTTTGTGTTTCTGGACTTTATAAGAGAAAATACCTGGAAAATCAGCTAACATATCATCTATTATTCTCTGCCACCCTATACTGCTTGATTTTTCTTTTAGCATTTATCTTGGCATTGCATGTGTGTTTGTTTACCTTCTCCTCTACTAGAATGGAAGCTCTGGTCGAGGTATGGCTTTGTTATGTCCACCACTTCTTTGTTTCAAATACTTGGCACACAGTAGGCACTCCATAGCCTTTGGTGAGTAAATAAACAAATAAGAACATCTTGCATTCTACCTGTCATTCTCCCAGAAAGCCAGAATTCTACCTTAGAAGAAACGAGCAAAACTTTCTGTAAGAGTATTTGTGTTTACAGACATTCTGCTGCCATAGTTTCATTTATCTTAAAGCATGAGAAAACAATCATCATAATTTCTGTTTACAATAATTTATAAAGTACCTTCTATATGCCATATACGTTATACTCATTATCTCCGATCCTCACAATAATCCTGTGAAATAATTACATTATATTCAGATGAAGATGAAGGAACTAAAAACTCAGAACAAAAGAAGTAACTTAGAATCTCAGAGTTAGGAGGTAGTGAACTTGGGATTCACCTTACAATCAATTTTTTTTTTGGCTTTGAAATCCATGAGTTTTCCAATAAATGATGTTAGTTCCTTAAAATTGGGGCAATATCATTGAGAATAAACATTATTGTTCATAGGAGAGGTGAGGGGACTGGAATAAATGGTTGGTTTTACATTTCCTTTTGGTATGGCAGAATGTCACCAATTCAGATAAGAACTATCTGTATCTAACGGTACATAAATCCATAGCCATGCTGAGTGAAGTAAAACAATTCCTTCTAATGATTGTGATAATTGCATTCATTCCCATCTTCACTACTACTGTGTTCTCCTGGTGAATATGTTTAACACTTTTTGCAAGACCCAGAAATAGTATATTCACAGCTCTTTATCAATGTCCTCAGGACAGATTAATCCTTCTTTCAGTGAAGAAATGATAAACATAAGCTAATCTTAAGATCTAGCAAAGATGAAGTCATCAATACACAGTGCCTAAGTGCTGCACACTGTTGCTGACACAGCCTCAGAATAGAAAGCATGAAGCTTCCAGTACCAATAAACAGTAGTCCCCTAGGGTGAATCCAATGTAGACACCTTTGGTGTTTTCATGTAAAACTAAGTACTGGAAAGATGTGAATGACATTATTGTGTGCTTTGACAATGAAAAGTTACAGAGTATCAAATTCTTATATCTAAAGATTCACATGCAGTTTTGTGGCTTTGATTTCTTAAAAATTAGATTTGTGAAATTATGTTTTGAAAAGATTTGGCCTTTACTGAAACAGAGCAAGCTGATCAAACAGTCAAATTATACTAATTTATTTTGACTACCTACTTAAATTCCATCATCAAAGCCAAACAGAAAAAAAATGAGGAAGAAATGGAGGAAAACAATCAGGAATATTGTCAATCAAGTCAGAATACTGGACATAGACAGGTCCTTCAAATATGAATTCTATCCTGGATGCATCTATTATGGATTTGACTTCACAAGGAAGCAAAATTACTTAATTCATTATCAACCTACCCTGATTTAGATCAATGCATGTGAAAACCTCTGTTACTAATTTTAATTGCACTACTCCCTCGCTACAGGATACTGTTAAATTGGTTTGGTGAAATAGTAGTGAATCACATCAAAGTGGTGGGCTACATTTTTAATATATCTAAATAACTATCCCATTTTCCCAGCATGTTGCCATGCATGTTAAGTATTAATATTATGACTTCAGTTTAGAAGAATGTAGCCTTTTTCTTTAAAATAAATTTTCTTGCTCTTTTAGCACTGTTAAAATTGGGCTGGATTTTAAGTGGCTAACGAGTAATAAAAGAGCAATATCGGCTGCAGGGAACCACAAAAAACATGCTGGCGGGCATATAAAATATGTTCATGTAAGTCACTTGCAGATACATCATTCTCATACAGTAATGGTTTTTCCAAACTAAGTGGGTTCCCTTTTGTAGCTATACTTTATTATCTGAATTCTTATTTTCACTCTTATCCCCGGATCTTTAGAGAGAAGCACTTTTTCTTACATGCACATTCGTAAATTCAGAGAAGTGGAAAGGGTCAAGAGAAAAGAAGCAAACTCATGATTCAGATCTAAGAACTTGCACAGGTGCTGCCACTGTCGTACTTCAATGACTTAAATTTTGTGCACTGTTTCAGTTTCTCCAACTAATGAAATAAAAAGGAGCCTCGAACTTTTCTTACATAAAAATTCAGCCCTTGAAAAAAAGTTGCTGGATTCCTAGCAGGTATTCCTAATGGGAAGGCATCGTGATCAAATGGAAGACGCTTAGGTGTTTGCAGTAGGAAGCCTAAATTCTCAACCCTGCCTAAACTCAGCCCTTGGCTCACTAAGAGAACATTCCCTTAATTTATGGGGACTTTGGTTGTGAATGTAAAGAAAAGTAGGATGTAGGAACCAGCTAGATGTGGGAGGCCGGGGAAAGGGGGAGATTAGGATGTCATCCAGTTCATGGATGGTACTAGTACTAGGAATAGGAAGTATAGGTTGGGAAAGGAGCATGTTCATGGACATACTCACCTTCAAATGTCCAGAGAGATACAAAGGAAGAATTTGACAGGAGTTTTTCTATTTATTTTTTTATTTAAAAAAGATTCTTCTGGTGGCTGGCTGATATGGGGATCCAAACACTTGACCTTGGTGTTATAAGGCTGTGCTCTAACCAACTGAGCTAACCGGCCAGCCCGTTGGAAATTGAGGTCTAGAGTTTAGATGAGAAATCAGGACAGTCAATTATATTTTAGAGTCAATGTTTGTGTGAAAGTTTGTTCTTTGGATAGTCATTCATTCAGCAACCATTCAGTGAGCGCTTACTATATGCCACACACACACAAATATTCCCACACTGGAGGTACAGCAAGTGCCCTGCCTTCACTAAGTGCGTGAACTAGGGGAAGTAGATGTGTTCATCCAGAGACTGAAGCAAAAACTACCATTTTTTATTAGTTTATTCTACGTGCCAGCACAATGCAAGATACTTTTTAAAAAAAATCACATAATTGTACAGGTTGTTGTTCAGGATGGAATAAGTATTATAGCTTCCAATTTATAGATAGGAAAATGAGGCTCTGAACATGTAAAGAACTTTCTCCAAGATACATAGCTAATTAGTAGCACAGTCAGGATTCAAACCTAGGTTTTTTCTGATTTTAAAGCCTTTAACTCCTGCCCTGTGTAGAGTGAGAACAGAAGAAACTTAAGGAAGAAGGCTGAGAGAGGCCCCTGTTTAAGACAAGCCAGCAGAGGATGAGCTCAGGACCAGTGTAAGGAAGAAAGAGCAGTATATTTAAAAGGAAAGGGAACTGCACCAGAAACCAGTGGGAGAGAGAGTGTGGTTGGGGGGCAATCCACAGACTCAAATGCTTCCCATGCAGCCAGGCTGTGCACTGTGCAGACCACCCACTGGAGTCAGCTACTGGAAAATCAAGGGTGTGAACAGAGATGTCAGAGCCCAGAGCTGCAGAATTGAGGAAGATCATCAAATGGCCACAGTGACTGAAAGAATCCATGAAGTGATTTAATGGAGAGAAACTGTGAAGCAAAGTACAAATGTTGGGCCAAAGTAGCAGAAACAATTAGAGTCAGGGTGACAGTTTAACTGGAATAATCCTACCTTGTAAAGTTGTAGAGATTTCAGATGTTTTTAAACTAAACTGTCAATATCACTACCCTTTGGGAGAGCTTCCCCCAAACTAATTGCTTTGGATAAAGACTATTCGCTTCTTGCAATGTTATATCTGCCAGAATTTCATTGATGTTTTATTTGAAGAAACAAAGTAAACACTTGCAAAAATTAAATGTAGTGCACATTCATTTCTTATCTGGTGCTTCTACAAGATACTTAAGATCATAACTCTGGTTCAAAAGCTAAAGCTCTAGCCAAACCACGTAGCTAAAACAAAGGTCATGAATATCCACTGCTATAATTGTGAGTATTATGATCAAGAAGGTGGTGTTCTTTGTGGAAGAAATGTGCAGTTACTGAGTCTAAAAGAAAAAACTGCTGAACATTATCATATTTTAAAAATGATACATATAATTCAAATCATGATTTGCCTAAGAGGCTGAGCAAAACAGGATTGAGAAACATGATTTCTGGCAGGAGAAAACAGATTACAAGTGCTACACAAGGAGGCTGGCCCCAAGCCTGGAATTTGATGAGCACTTGAAGGCGTCACCTTGATCTTCATCAGCTTATTCATTGTTGAAAATTTACAGTCACTTAATTTATCTATGTTTTGGGAAAAAGAAAAAACAGAACAACATAACTGTAATAACAATCAGCTTGATCTTTGGAGGGTTTTTTTTCCTACTTTCCCTATGAGTCATTAAGGATCACTCAAGAGCCCAACCTTTATTTCAGATAAAATTAATAAGGAATATCACTAATTTAATTTTATAAATACCTTGTCAAAAAGTATTGTCAAAAAATGGATATATTAGTTACAGTACATGCCAGAATAGAAGAAGGTGAGATAGGAAAGTGCTAATTTAATTATGCTAATGCTGCTCTAGTAAGTGTGTAACCAGATGGTAGAGGAAGCAAAGAAGAGAGGAGATTTTTAAATCAGATTTTTAAAAATAAATATTTGTGCTCCAAAGCTCTACGTTACTAGCACTGGTGGAGTGATTCTCCTTTCCTAGGCATGTTATCTACAGGTCTATTGGAAAGCTCCCTAGGGTACATGTCCAGTGATTCCTGTCCTCTGTGTGCCACACCCTCCAGGATGGTGTTCACCTCTCAAACTGGTTGACCTGAGATGTCTGTGGAGAGGACAATGTCCATTACATGGCAGCCTGTCAAATGATAACCCACGGTTGTGATATGCACCTAATAGATTAAAGCCATAAAGTTATTTAAAAACAAAAAAGAAGAAGCCAAGGCCGTTTTAAAATAATGATCTTCCAGGGGTTAAAACATGTAACTAATCGAGCCACCATATTAATGCTACTTGTTCCTGTTCTGGTGAATGATTCTAAAATATCTAAGTAATCAAGCTTTTTTAAACACCAAAGCACATTTTTGAAGTAGGTAATCCATTCCATCCCCCTTTTTCTCCCCTCTTAATGATAATTCTCTCTCCCTCCCTGCCCCCCACATTTTTATTAAATTTAATTCTTGAATGCCTTATTCATACTATGTTATTAATGATTAAAAATTCCATCTCTACCAGATGAAATTAACGTTTTCCTTCTCTGTCCTCTCAGAGCATTCTGTCCAAGTCTTTTGCAGTAGATGGTGATGGGATGCCTCTCCACCACCCTTCCCTTTATAGGATCAATCACTCATTGCCCAATTGCCACGAGTGTGGCTACCAATTGTTCACACTGTAACCTTCTCCCAAGAATTACTCTCAGTCACAGGGACCCAGTCTTCTGTAATGTCTGGCAAGTTACATGAGGAAGGGGAGGGTGGGTGGGGGACAAGTCAATGACTGACTCATCTGAGGTACAAGAGGCCAGCCCCTTCCTCAATTCCATGGAGATTTCTTGCTCCAAAGCTCCCCATGGAACCAGACAGAGGTTGTCCTTCCCCTATCCTGTCCCCAGTGTCCCTCATTCCCTCACAGGTTTCACTTCAGAGCACCCCCTCATTATGTCACTTGCAGAAGAATATCTTCTCAGGCTCTGTTTCCAGAGATCCAGACCTAAGACACCCCTGTAAAAGTTCCTGCCACTCTGTAACTTGCACAGTTCTCTAAATCATTGGTTAACCGAGTATTTTCATTTATCCCCACTCCCCTTCCCAACCAATTAGGGCATTTTACATTTTAACGGGTATTAATGCCTAAAGATAAAGTCATGAAAATATGAATAAAGCTTTTTGGCATTGGAGGTGATCCTTTTGTACATCAGAGGCCATTCTGAAGCCATGATTGTGGGCTGGCACCTCTTTGTCCTCATTCATTCCTAATACGCTGAATAGTATTCACATTTCCTCATAGTTTCCTTAAATGATTAGCTGAACCAGGAACTTAAAACTGAAAAATGATATAGGTCAATAATTATTAACCCTTCAAAGTCAGGTCACCTATTTTAGCATTTCTGTATCCAAATGCCTACAGTTAGTGTCTGCTCAAAGGAGAGGATGATGAACAGAGTGGTTCATAGATGTTCAAGACCCATCCTGAACTGAATTCAAATCCCAGCTCTGCCATTTATAAGATTTAGGTCTTGGGAAAGACATATATATCTCCATGCCTCGACTTCATCATCTATAAAATGAGGAAAACAAGATACCAATTTAGAAGGTTTTTGTGTGGATTAAACTTTAATACAGGTTAAAAAAAAAACAAAAAAACAACTCATTACAACCTGACACCGAGTAAGCATTTAACAGATTTTAGCTATTTTTATTCTGAAGTTTCTCGATGCACTTTATGATACAATATTTTATATAAAATTGGTCACTGTTTCTTAAAGGTTTATGTATTATGGCCCTACTAGGCAATTCCAGGCATAGCCTGGAAATCAGGGAGACAACAGGAAAAGTGGACAGAATAGATCCCAGGTTTACCAGCAATACTTCAAGAATGGGTTAGTCTGTCATGACTTTTCACCTAAGGGAATCAGTGATGTCATCTGGCACAGAAGACGTGAATTAGGGGCAAAGCCCTTCCCAGGACTCCCTTCCTCTTCTGTCAGTCTCTCTCTCAGAGAGAAGCAAAGAAGGTAAAGACACAAAGAAAGTATTCCAATAGGGAATATCAGCATCCTCCCTTGGCTTAAACATGTGCAAATGAGCTTTCAATTTTCCAATATCATAGTATGGAAGAAAATAGAACAATTTTCTCCAAGTTCCTAAGGCTCCTTAAGGGTAAAACCTACATCAAGCATATTTTGGAATCTTTCCCATAGTGTCCCATAAGTGATGGGCATATCACAATTAACTGATAAATTCCTGATGGACTAAGCTGAAGCCAATCTGCATACCAGTAGAGGAGTGGTTATATTCAAAAGCAAAAAAAGAAGGTAGAATAAAGGACAAACGAAGAAATCCATGGGAAGGAAACATCAAAAACAAGACCCATTACATGGCACTGAAGACAACATAAACAAGGAGCAACCACAAGAACAAAGGTTCCTCCCACCTCAAAGACTTGATAATTTTATATAATTATGTCTTAGCATATTATTAGTTTTATTTACAAATATTGTATGTAGAGATAGAATCTCAAAAATTCATGAAGGAAGGAGTCAAAGAGTCTGAGCTGAGAAAGAGATCATGCAGGTCTGTGTCTCATAAGAGACAAAACAGCCATTGAGGAGAGCAGGTTCAAACACTGGAGATGACAAAGGCGGTGAGAATGCTATCCTGGGACTGGGAATCTTTGTCCAATGAACAAGAGAAGGGGCTTTAATTACAAAGGTGACTGAGAGGTTAAATCACCTGGGTCCAAGTTCAAATAAGACACACATCTCTCTGAGTAAGGCCCCCATCCCAAGACATTATGAAACTTAGGAGCTGGAGAAAAAAAAAAAAATTCAAGAAGAATATAATAACCACGTTTTTATGCCATCCTTAGGCACAAAGTAGAAGATTTTTAAAAAGCTATCAGTAGAATGGACAAGTAAATGCCAAACTCCTCATAGCTCTGAAAGAACTAAAGTTAGAATGACTGGCTCTTGGTCACGTAGGAGCTTGAGTGACCAAGACCCACACGAGTCTGCTCATTTCTCCTCAGTGTGCATCATTAGCACTCCCCTGCTGGGCTGAGTGTTTCATGGGATTAAAATGAATTATATGAATTATACATGCAGATTCTGCCCTCAGGAAATTTGTAATCCAGTTCAGGGTGGTTACTATCTAGTAAGTTATTTAAATAAGAAAAGAGAATATAACAGGGCCTTCCAGTTAGCTCACTCAGTTAAAGCATGGTACTGACAATACCAAGGTCAAGGGTTCAGATCCTCTTACCAGCCAGCCACCAAAAAAAAAAAAAAAAAGAGAGAGAGAGAGAGAGAGAGAATATTACAAATTGTTTTCACCTTAAATTTTTATTTAGAGAAACAGACTCCAGAAGAATGTGTCAATAAATTCTATTTTACCTTCATGAAGAATGGTGGCTTATAAAGGCACATAGAAAAAAACCCTTAATTTCATGGTTGAGATTTCATAAGCATTTGGAGTGCCTAAAAAATCTTTCAGTTTATGCAAACACAGCTCCTCCCAGTTCTTAATTCTCTTTCTACATTTGGATGAAATGACAAAAAGGACAACAGATGTCTACAGGCATCTCATAAGTCAAGACCCTTAAATGCTAGTGATGCTACCTCAGCAACATTAAATTTCAAAAATCTTCTATCTGTATATGTTCACTTAATATATTCTCATTTGTACATTTACGTAGTAAAATTCACAACATAAAATATATAGAAAGTACAATGAGCTGGAAGCAATATCTTCTAGTATTCTTAATACCCCAGGAATAGCCTGACCTTGATATGCCCAGCTTCCCCAAAGTCTTAAAATTATACAATGTGAATTGTGGCATTTAATTTATTTTATTCTATATGCTTTAAAATGCAACCATTGATTTTTTAAAGCCTTTGGGCAATATACAATAGCACATTTCATAAACTACAGGGTAAAAATGACAAAGCCATAATAACAAATGTCAAGCTGGCAATTACCCATCCCAAACAATTCTTTGCCTTGCTAAGTCAGATATTCCAAATGTTTCTCTTCTGTACAGAAAATGACAGAGAATTTTTAAATGCACCAACTTTCCTAGCAGTCCTCTGCATTCAGACCTTTGATATTTATCTCTAAAGATGATCAATAAGAGGTGTTGACAATATCCAAGACATGAATGCAAATATCTGCAGTGGCTAAAGTATTAAGGGTCTTTAACATACAAGATTTCATTTACATTGCTCTGCAGAAATATTGAGATTTCCTCAGGGAGTCTTTCAAAAGCACATTAGATGGGGAGATAAAGGGTCTAGACCTTCTCGGCCATGCATTAGCTGAATGACCCTGATCAAATCACTTACCCTCTATGTGCCTCAGTTTTCTTATCTCATCTGTAAAATGAAGTGATTGGGTCAGATATATAAGGCACATGGTAAAGTATCAGATACAGTCAGCTGTCATTAAATTGTAGTTATTTTTTTAAAAATTATTACTTTTAGTTTATCTCTGCAATTTTCAGAAGCAATGAAATGGCAACTAAACCTAATATTCACCTTTGACTTAGAGATGAAAATTCTCATGGGTAGGTTTTGGTGGAGGACTTAGAGTCTAGAGTCTGATTCTTCCCTTAATCTGAATTATTCCTCCTCAGACTCTTCTAAAAAATAGTCAATTTGGGCCTAGCAATTCATATTTCTCTCAGGTATTTAAAGCTGTTGAAATGGTCCTGGGGTCCACAAAGTAAAACATATTCTGTCTTTGCTATTAGATATAAAAAAAAAAAGCAACTGTGCATTTAACTCACCCTTTATATTGTTTTAGGCAGGTATGTCTCTTTAATTTCAGAATGAGTAAAAGTCAGCTTCAAGAAAGGGAAACGTAATGACTTCCCCAAAACGACCATCACACATTTCTAACAATACCCCAATGTTAGTTTCTGAAGCACAAAATTTATTTTAAGGTATAGGCTAAGTAAATGAATCTATTTATGTGTGTGTATTTTATATATTTTTATTTATATTACATATTAATTATAAACACACATAAATAAGTATATACTTATAATCTCTCTACCTCACACTTCTCAAGTGTAGAAAAAGAGTACTTCCCTACTAGGACTGTTGTAGGAATTAGGTGAACACATGTAAATTACTTCAAACAGAGCCTAGCTCATTAACTGTCAGCTTTTACTTTATTTGCTATTACAACATAAAAAAATGTTAATGCCTTGCCTCTTACTGAATATCACAGAAAAGGCTAAATTCATTACCATATAATAGAGACTGTGACATCCACAGGTAGAAAAATATATTGGAAGAGAAGAAAAAATGACTCCCTAAGAAAATTCTACAGAGTAGTTAATACTATTACTAAACTGAAAAGTAGTGTCAAGTCCCATGTTTAAGTCTACTTTACAGTTCTTTGAAATAATGCTAGATCAGAACTCAGTGACAGAGCTTTAGGATTATAGTTTAGAAATTGAAAGTGTTAGGATAATCCTGGCATCCAACTAGAGACGGCCCTTGTTGCCTCCTTCCCCCTACAGGTGATGGTTGTGGGGCTAGGCGTGGGTGAATACCTCCCCACAAGAGCAGCTGCTTTGAATTAGACAGCAGAGAGGGGCCTTGTTTCTAGAAAGCCACCAGAGATTCAAAGAGCACTCTCAGTAGGAAGTAACAATAATAATGGTAGCCAGAACTTACACAGTACTTACTCTGTGCCTGCCATGCCACCAGTCTCTTTGTCATAGAAACTCAAGAAATATGACCAATTACTGAGAGAAATTCGTGGAGACACACCCTGGGAAACAGGGAGGAATAATGGAAGTTGGGAGCAGACTACATAGTGTAGTCAGAAGCCTTAGGTCCTGGGCCTCTGAGAAACTCCCCAAGAAAGGAGACCAGAAAACCCTGCTGAAGTGGGGGCCAAGAGGGCAGGCCACCACTGGGGCTAAAGGCTGGAAAAAGGAAAAGAAGGACATGAACGTCTTCTGAACACCTTCCATCACTCATGCTTAAGGTGTGAAAGGCATTTTGCTAGAAGAAAGTAGACAAAGGAAGTAGCTTGGTAGAGGCAGTTCCACAGACAAATTTCATCCACTTCTCAAGTATTTTTATTACCCTTTCAGATGTTAACTCTTCTAATAAATCTACCTGTTTTAGTAAAATCTAATTAAATCATATGTGTATGTGTACAGACTATTAATAATCTAAATAACATCACAGAATACAAGATTAAATAAAAGTGTTCATGTTTATTTTCTTTAAAAATATCTGTCTCATCTGGATTAGATCATTCTCAGATTAGTTACATTTTCTAATCAGTTTTTGGTAAACCAATATCTATTATTTTCATTAAGAAAACTAAAATCTTCAGTTTTGTTTTCTTGGAATTGTTCCATTATAAATTAAAAGAACTTTCTTACTGAGTTGATGAGCCTGTAATTTTTTAAAAACTCTGTAATAAAATGCCATGAATGATTGTGGAAAAGTGAGAATTGGCAATGTTTTCCTTTATTAAATACATCCAAGGTAACAATTTTAACATCACATCATGATTTGATTGAAATCACTTAAATTGTATGTCTACTTAATTTCAATGAATCAAGGTGAAAATATGACCTTGTAGGTCCTGGCATGATGCTCAATCAATCAACTTTATCATGCTCTGCATGTAATCCATCTGCATGTATACTGAACTTGAAGGAAATCTAAAACAATGGAGCAAAAAGTAGAAGAGTACTCACTACACTTATATTTCTTGGTTTATGCGTTAGAATTTATCTATGAGTCAACACAAAAATTATACAAAAAGTTTCTCCTGGGAATTGAATTTCTAATTATCCCATCTAGGATGATGAAAGCAGAGGCAGAAATACCAACACCATGAAGGTTGCATGCCAGCTGCCTTCTAAAATAAATGCTGCCTCCCTTCAGCTTGTTAAAAATTATTCTCTCTACTTACATCTTTGGAATACATCAGGCTTAAAACAAGCAGAGGACAGAGTCATTTTTAAAGCCAGCCCTTTTTCTTTCTGTCAAGCTACTAGCAGGTAGTTTATTTTAAACTCTAGATGAGCTGTACCTTCTGCTTCACTACTTTTTACCAAATACTGCACATTTCCAAAACTTCTCCCCTTGGTCTCAAGGCAAGCATGTACTTCTCATGTTTGTTGCTAAGCCCAAGAGCCACAATTCTCTAATAAGACTGATGTTACCTCTACTTCCTTGCATTGCTTTACGATAAAATGATGTCTGCATTTCAAACTCTATTACATTAGAATAGAAGTAAAACTACCTAACTTCTTACATGGAAAAAGCATACTGGAGAAAAATGACTTTGACACATAAAACTGTTATGTCAAACTTTGCTTTATGATAATCTGAAATATTAACTTACTAGTTACTTAACAGGTTTAGATTCTAAATACCTAAGAGTCAAAATACCACCTTTTGATTTAATATTAAACTGAAGAATGCTTAAATGCAGTACTAAAACTGTGATTGTGTGCATATAAAAATAAATATTTTGTATTGGTCCATTTGCTTCTCTGAAGAGTTACTGTCTTAAATAAATGTACAATGGATGTTCCTTACCATGAGGGACTGGAGTTGGTCTAAGTGTCTAGTTGAGTATAATATAACCTTTCTTAATACCAATTCTTAACACCAATTTGGCAATCAGAATAGCTAATGGAGAGTGCCCAAAAAGCCACATCAAGAGAAGACAGAGGGAACTTTAAAAAATAAAAGCTTAAAGAGCTGAGATGTCTTTTAAAAAATATTCCATTTGATTAAATTCAATTAAAGCAATATTTTACTGAACAAATATGACCACCTCAGAAAGAGGAATGAAGAATGCTGCCTATAGAGAATCGCTAGAAGAACCATCACTGGGAAGGTGGCATTTGATATGGCTGCTGGAAGAATTGCTGCCACTAGGATAGACAAAGGAAATGCAGGATGGCACTCTATGTGGAAAAAGGAATAAAGGAAAAGGTACAGAAGAGCCCGATGGCAGATGTCTTTGTATGATTTTCTTAATGCTTCAAAAAGAAATAATACCATCCACCCTGTGAAGATAAAAATAAGGGATTTAAAAACACTTTAAAAACTCTAATGCGCTAAATGAGCATTGGATAAACATTGAATTATCATCATGAGTAATCTTGAACTGACTTAATTCAACAGGCAAAACAGAATAGAGAATCCAGAAATCAACCCATACACCTACGGCAACCTGATCTTTGACAAAGGCACCAAGTCTACACACTGGGGAAGAGACTGCCTCTTCAGCAAATGGTGCTGGGAAAATTGGACATTCATATGTAGGAGAATGAAACTAGACCCGTACCTCTTGCCATATACCAAAATCAACTCAAAATGGATTAAAGAATTAAATATACATCCTGAAACAATAAAACTCCTTAAAGAAAACTTAGGGGAAGCACTTCAGGAAGTAGGATTGGGCACAGACTTTATGAATATGATCCCAAAACCATAGGCAACCAAAGGAAAAATAAACAAATGGGATTATATCAATCTAAAAAGCTTCTGCACAGCAAAAGAAACAACATAGCAAGAAGACAACCAACAGAGTGGGAGAAAGTATTTGCAAAATATACATCTGACAAAGGATTAATATCCAGAATATACAAGGAACTCAACTTAACAGCAAAAAAACAAGTAACCCAATTAAAAAATGGGCAAAGGAGCTGAGTAGGCATTTCTCAAAGGAAAACATATGAATGGTCAACAGACACACGAAAAAATGCTCAACATTACTCAACATTCGGGAAATGCAAATCAAAACCACTTTGAGATACCATCTCACTCCAGTTAAGATGGCTAATATCCAAAAGACTGAGAATGATAAATGTTGGCGAGGATGTGGAGAAAAAGGAACTTTCCTACATCGTTGGTTGGGCTGCAAAATGGTGCAGCCTTTATGGAAAATGGTATGGAGGTTCCTCAAACAATCATAGATTGATCTACCATATGACCCAGCTATTCCACTGCTGGGAATATACTCAGAGGAATGGAAACCATCATGTTGAAGGGATACCTGTACTCCCAAGTTTATTGCAGCCAAGAGTTGGAACCAATCTAAATGCCCATCATCAGATGAGTGGATAAGGAAAATGTATTCTACACAATGTAATACTACTCTGCTATTAAAAAAAAAAAAAAAGAAATATTACCATTTGCAGCAACATGGAGAGACTTAGAGAAAATTATATTTAGTGAAATAAGCCAGGCACAGAAAGAGAAATACCAAATGTTCTCACTTATTTGTGGGAGCTAATAAAAATAAATAAATATACAAACAAATAAATGGGGGGGAGGGGGTGGAAGACTACACAATAATCACAAGAATTCCTTGAATTTGTTAAGATAAGTGAACAGATATGATGTTTATGGACGGTGTGAAAAGGAGGAATTGGTAAAGGGACACAAAAAACAACTACATTGTATATTAATAAATTAAAATTTAAAAATTGTAAAAAAAATTTTAAAATGAAATTAATAAAAAATATGTATATATATATAGCTATTGTAGGTTATGAAAAGAAAAATGACCAAAAAGGGGAAATCTGTTAGAATTATTAATCTAAAATAAGTGTTTAAACATATAGAAGGACGGATAGGAGGGAGAGGTTAAAAAGATTAAAAGAAAGGAAATGAGGAGAGCCAAGACAAAGCTGCTACTGGTCAGAAACACAAGAATAAACCCGAAATTTAATGAAGATAAAATATCAGTTGAAAGCTTAGATATTACAGCAAATGATCTGTTCGTGATGATTCTCAACTTTCATGCCCAGGTGACTGAAAGAATAGCAGCAGAAAACTGAAGAGTCAACTTCACTTAGAAAAAAAGATAAGCTTAATTTGAGTCCTGCTGCTCAATATACACACAAGTGTTCAGTTAGATTTATTACAATTTCAGTGCAAGACTTGGACTTGAACAGCCATTGTAGAATAACAGGGGCAAACCCGAATTCTGCCTGATCTAAAAAAAAAGAGTTGACAAGGTAGAGTTTCTTTCTAAAATTTTGTTTAACTCATTTAAGTATATGCCAAGAAATCATAACCAGATGTTTGAAAATCTAAGTTCAGTCTTTTGAGGTAGAAACATAAGGATCTAAGGATCTCATCACAGAGGAAAGAAGTAAGGTTCCTCCTCAGGGAAAAGCTGTGGTTGGGGTAAAGAGATGTGGGTCAGACACCAGCCACTGGAAAGAATTTATATCCAGGGAAGACAGCCATGCTGTGAGGTTCCCAGAGCCAACAAAATGACTGCAGCCTGCTATAGGCTTTTAGTTTTCAGACACGACCCATTTAGTTTAGTCACCCCATGTCCTTGTGTGGGGACCCCCCATTCTTGTTACCCTCTTTTTTGCTCCCATATCTCACTGAGTCAATCATATTTATCACTTAGTTTCATGGTTAATTAAGATGCTGCTGCTGCTTCTTATTTATTTTTATATTTTAAAACCAATACTTAGTTGTGGTCAAACTGGTTTTTATCTGATTACAAAGATGGAATTTTTAACATTCATCACAAGTACCACCGGTCCACCAGGTCCACAGACAAGGTTTCATGACCTGACTTATTACTTCCTTCCTACTTCACAGTTTGATTCTTCCCTTTAAAAATAAACAAAAATAAAATCCTTTTTAAAAAAAACAGGACTTATATTTACAATATTTCCCCCCTAGCAAATTTTTCATGAGTGTTGCCTATCACTCATATTCCTTAACATGAATTACCAGGGTTACTGTGAATATTAAGTATGAATATAATTCATGCTTACGTTTTGTCTATTTCATCTATTTAAGAAATTCCTAGCAGGAATAAAGAGAAACACTTAAGATTTTTTTTTTAAGTCAAACCATATAAGGACTATATATTCCATGGGTAAGTGAAGGGTTTGCTGGGTAGTTTAATTTGAGAACATTTTATGAATTGGTTATTAGGAATGGGTGGACAGTGGCACATTTGTTGTAGTCTTCTACAAAGAAAAAAAAAATGGAGAGAAAACAGATAAAAATCAGAGGGGCTGGCTAGAAGAGACTGAACTAGGAATCATGAGGCGCAAACCCTGAGCTGGGAGGATGAAAGGCACCATTCACAGCAAACGGATGGGAAAATCAGATCCCGTACTGAAGGCAATCCTTTCCTGCATATAACAGAGCTAGAGATGTTTATAAGAAAGGTGGGTATTTTCCTCCATTCAAATGAGACTCAGTTGGAAGATTTATAATGAGAGGTAGAGAGGAAATATGAGGATGACCCATGAAGGACTCAGACATGACATGAGATGAGGTCAACGTGCACTTTTTTGATCAGATTAGATACTACGAATACTCACAACATCAAAGCAATTAACTGCATATGTTTCACATCAGTGTATAAGGCAATTCTAATTAACCACTAAAGAAATTTTTCATTTTCAGCTTTCCATAGTCCCACCTACATTAGCTTTATCCATTTGTAAGAGACAAAGTGCCAGACATAAAAGCTAGTCCTAAAACATACTATCGTATCTGCTTTAAACTGCTGCCACTTCCTTACAAAACCTTGGTATACTATTAAGCCAAGTGGATTAACTTTCCTAATTTCCTAAGTACCTTAACAACAGCAACAATAAAATATTGCGTTGGTTGTTCTCAATTAATTTGCTTGTTTTGTTACTCTCAAGAAGTGCCTGTCAAAATATGCCTCATTATTTCTGAATTTAGGAAGTTCTATAAAATGTGACTAAATCTCCCAAGATATAATCTCTCTACCACACCCCTAAAAATGAAATCAAGGCAAATGTAATCCAAAATGATTCATTTATAATTACTGGCATAAAACCTACTCTTGAAAAGGCACTGTGGCATTTTTCCCTCTGTAAGCTAATAAAAAAAAATAAAGGACAAAATGGTACACTTATAAGTAGGCACAACTTTAAGTCAAATAAGAAATAAATTCAAATCCTTATGTTTACTGAATACAAAATTTTTTTTACCAGCAGCTCCACATTTTAGGTCTGTCTTGATGCCCAAAAATCTATCTAAGTGCTTGGATCCCCTGTCCCAAGTTTAAGGAAAAGAGGTGAGCGATGGTACAGATAATACACCCATAGATACGAGAGCAGGGAGCTGATGAAATCCATGCTGGCATCATCAGCTTCTAGAAAGGGGATGAAGGAGGAAGATCACCCACCAGGAATGAAGGTTGGGATAGACAGGATCAGGGATATAAGGAAAGAGGTCATGTTTGCAGGTGTTGCCCAGCATGATAAGAAAAAAGTCTGATGAAGAACATATGAAAGGATCTCTAGGTAGATCCAAGACTCACACCAATATTTGAGACTCAATTTGAAGAGGGATCCATCAATGAACTCAAGTCTGCCTCCAGTCCTCTTTGTCACCTTACCTTCTAGGGATCTGTTTTCCAGTCTGTGAAATGGGTACAATAACTAAATGACCTCCAAGTGCTATCCAGCTCTAGATTTCCATAATTTTTGCTTTACATTTCACTCATTTTCTCAAAGTACAATCTAGAAAGTGCCTGACTTAAAAGCAATATTGACATTAAAATTATGTTAGAAAAAAAAAAAAAACCCAAAACAAAATTATTGTGTAATGAGCTAATATATAAACCCAAATTAGATTGCATTTGGTTATGAAGAAAATACAGTTAAGATATAATTCAGGTTGAGGGAGAAATTGGCATATTTATCTCCAGGTTAGTGTTTTTTGAAAAAAAATTATAATTGCCAGTGTAAAGCAAAAACAAAATAAATCTTTTTTGAAAGGGTCTCCCTGGATTTGATACTAATTCATCACAAAATTAAAAGCAAACTGAAATTGATAATATGTGGGATAGATCTTAAAATCTAATTAGTAGAATTACTAGTAATTCACCATTTCCTAGATTTAAATTGGGTCTTTATAATTTATGAAAAGAAAATCAATCAAAATAATTACAATCCAATCCAAATGAGTGAAATTATTTATTTATACTTTCCCTCAAAACAAGAAAAACTTTTTCTATGATTAAATGCATTGCTTATTAAACCAGTTTCTATGGTCAAAAAAATAAGGTTTTGCTGTTGTTGTTAAGGGATTGCTATGGGTCATATGTGTCCCCCAAAAGTTCATGTGTTGAACACTTGATCCCACTGTAACAATATTAAGAGGATGAGAAATCCGATTATAATATTTGAAAGGTGGGGCCTTTGAGAGGTGATTGGATCATGAGGACTGGGCCCCTGTGAAAAGATTAATCCATTCATGGAATAATGAGTTATCATGAGTGTGGACTGGTGGCTTTATAAGAAGCACATGAGAGATCTCTTGCAATTCATTCTCTCACCATGTGAAACCCTGCACTGCCACAGGACTCTGTAGAGAGTCGCCACCAAGAAGGCGGCCTTCACCAGATGCGTCCTGGACCATAGACTTGCCAGCCTCCAAAACTGTAAGAAATAAAATCTATTTCTTTATAAATTACCCAGTTTCAGGTATTCTGTCATAAGCAACAGAAAATAAACTAACACAGGGATTTAAATCCATTATAAAGTATAATGTGACACAAACTACTGACTTTTAAAACTTAGTTCCATGTAAGTTCCCTTACATGGAACTACAACTACTGTGGTCAGGCCTTACTTAAATCATGAATATTTAGACAAATGTTAAATGGTGCGTAGAATATAAACCTACAAGTAAACCCCATAGTAATCTATTGGTTCTTGTTTTAGAAAAACAGGAAATGTATTTTTATGAGTAATTTTAAATTTAGAAAACTGTTCATCTCCATAATACAAATTTACCTAAATAAATGATTTCTCACTGTTCTTTTAGCCTGAAGAGCAGCTCTCTTTGAGGGCAACATATTTTCTTTACATTTGACGATAACCCACTTTACTGATTTGAAACTTTGTAAAACATACATACAAAACCTTCTCCTGCTATGTTAATCGGTCAACCATAGATCCTCAATGAACTTCAACTAATTACTGAAATCTAGTGAGAGACATCACACAGGGTACTGGAGAAGGATGAGACAGACCTTAACTGTGAAACTGCCCTTCCAAGACCAAGGCTACACCATCTTCAGAAATTTGTATTCGAAGGTGTCTATCTGTAACAGAGTGAGACCAGGCTGAGTCACCCCATCCCACATTGGATGAGAGAGCTAGCCAAAGTTGAAGACAAAAGCTATAATCATGGAAAAGAAAAAAATAATAATGGCCCACTTGGCAATTGAGTCTTGAAAATAATACACTTTAAGTGATTTCACAGGGTCCCTCCAGCTCGAATAGTCCATGATTTATAAATACTTTATTCAGATTGATGCAGTGCAAATTGTGATTATTATGATTAGCACTAAAATGCTGCTTCTGAGCATTCATTTCTCTATATATTATTTCACGAAAAAAGAGTTGCAAATTAAATGAGTGAATAGTCTTACAGATGTTGACATGTTTCCAACATTTCATATGCTTAGAAGTATCACCTAAGAACAACACACTGGCAGGAATATCTTCTGTTCACCTATTTATCTAAACATTCTGCTCACATACTACCCGAATTACTTTCAAAGTGAATACAAGCATTAAGCAATTTTGAAACAGGGTTATTTTCAAAGTTTCCATGTTAGCCATAGCATGCTAGGATTGGAAAGGAAGATATCTATTACTGAACTAGAACAAGGTCAAAAGCATACTTTCTATTCATGCAAGCTTTTGGCCTGTTCCCAGTTCCAAATTTTCCTGGCCAACATATCCTTAATACTTCTCCAGAAATGGGGGTGGGGGGAATTGGAGGAAGCCTGGGTGAGTCTGCAACTAGTTTCCTGTACAAATTCCTCCAATGTTCCCAGAAAGATTTTAGCATCTCTTGACATAGTCCATGAATATACATTTCCATAGGTTTTCACAATGACTTATATCCAAGCCTAATCATTTTCCTCATACATTTGACATTTAGGCACTACAACTGAGTTCCAAGACATTTCTTATTTGGTAATTCCTACGGTACACTTTGGTCAATGAAAAATATCACTGATTATGTAGCCTGTTCGTTCCTTTTTTTTCCCTTCATTGTTTGCTTAAGCTGCCTCTTAGTATTTTTTCAAAGTTATTGTATTCTGTAACTTTATAAATGGCTTTTTAAATAACTGATTGCCTCAAAGAATGATTTTCTTGAGAGGTAAGGACATTCTTCAATACATAATTAACTTAATGAGCACCTACTGGACCAGGCACTGTAGTCCGCTTTGAAGATACAGAAAAAAAGGCTTTAAGAGGGTGAAAAGTAAATAAACAATAAAAATGTACACAGACTGATATGGAAATACAAAGGAGGGGCCCCTAATCCAAGTCTTGGGAATGAGGATGGGGCGTTTAAGAGACCTCCCTTGGGTGTCTGAGGGGACACTGGAAAGATGAGTCATTCTGGTCAAAGTAAAAAAGAGGTAAGAGAAAAGGTAACACTCTATTGGAACTTGAAGAAGTTCATTGAAGGCCAGAAGGTAAGGTATGTGTAGAGAACAGGGGTGATAAGAGATGGGGCTAGAAAAGTAGACAAATTCTAGGTTATGAAGGACCATGAGTTCCTTGTGTACTCAGAAAGCAAAGTAAAAAACAAAACAAAACAAAACACTCAACTTGGAGATAAGAAAGTGAAGCGAGCAGGTTTTCTTTATAGAAATTGGACTATGTAAGCAACAACATGAAAAATTGGAATGGAAGGGGGATAGGAGAGAAGAGAGACTGCAGTCAAGGATCCCAGATAGTCTTCAGCATCATCCAGACGAGGAAATGATAGGTTCAAATAAGGCAGAGGGGATAGGATGGAGTAGGGCAGACTTTTAAATGAGGGCCACAAAAAATGATTACATTGTGTAATGTTGAATATACTAATTATCCTGATCTGAGCATCACATATTGCACACAGGTATTGATATTCAATGCTGTACTTCACAGATATGTACAATTATGTTTCAATTAAAAAAAAAAAAAAAGAGGCACAACTCAATGTTAACTTCCCAGTTTACGCTTGCGTACCTTGGGTGAATGGTGACTTCTTTCACTGAGCTAGCAAACACAGGAGGAGAAGTAAGCGTTAGATGATACTGAGTTCAACACTGAACCTTTTAAATTTGAGAAGCCTATGGTAAATTAAGGCAAAATGCACAGTAGAGAGCTGAACATCTGAACACAGAACTCCAGGAAGAAATCTAAAGTAGGGGTGCAGAATTGCCATGAGCAATTAGTAGTGGGTAAAACCATGGAACAGAAGGAGATCACCCAGTCTAAGCATGTAAGAGTAACAGAAACATGGGAAATTGTTATATTTAAGGTCATATGGAAGACATAAAGCTCACAAAGGAACATAATGAGCAGCTCACTGTGGAGGTGTAAAACCAGGAAAAAATTGATGATTTAAGGCCAAGGGAGAAGTACCAAGAAAAACATCATAATAAGCATGGTGAAAAGGAGCAGAATAGACAATCACTGGAAATGGAACCCAGGCAGCCTGATTACTATTGGGAAATCAGCTGCGATAAGTTGCTTCTCACAAAGAAAAGGTAATCTGTCCCCTAAAAACTGACTTATGCTAAATAAAAATCACAGGTTTGGGAATTTGCTAGATCAGGGTTTGAATTCTGGTTCCTCCAGTTACTAGCTATGTTTAAGTAGAAACGTTGTTTAATCACTCTGTGCCTCAATTTCCTTATCTCTATAAAAAGATATAAGAATAGCCATGTCATGGGAGTATTTTGCATATTAAGTTAAATGAGATAAAACACATTAAAAACACCTACTGCACTGTCTAGCACAGAATGGTCACACGATACATTAAGTATCTACTTAGATGCATTTGTCAAACCTATAGAAGACTTCCACTCGAGTTGAGTCTTCATTCATCACCCAAATTTGAGTATCATCCTAGTATTAGTCTGTTTCTGTTGCTTGTAACAAAATACTTGAAACTGGGTGATTTATAAAGAAAACAAAATTTATTGCTTACAGTTTCAGAGGCTAGGAAGTCCAAAGTCCAGTGAACACATCTGGTGAAGGCTTTTTTTGGTGGTGACTTCAGTGACGGCAGGGCATCACATTGCAAAATGGTCAAGCAGAGACAGCAGAGACTAACCTCCTCATTCACTCTCTTTTTAAAGGCCTCAGAACCACGCCCCTGACCACGATTATTAATCCGAGTACTATGGCATGGTCCTACAATCTAATCACCTCCCCAAGGCCCCATCTTTCATTTACCATAATAGGATTTCCCACCTGTCCAACAGTCACAGTTGCGGCCAACTTTCTAATACATAAAACTTGGAGGACATAATTCAAGCTTCAATGAGCTTGGGGGGGACATTCAATCCACTACAATCTTACAGTAAGCCAAAGCTGCATCTGAATAATAACTTGCAAACTCACAGAAAACAATATCAGGTCTTTTTAGAAATGCAGTCCTGTGGGTTATACCCGATTCCTTGAAAGTCTTCATATACCTCACAGTGATGGGCAAATTGCTCATAGCCACTAGATAAATCAAATTAGCTTGTCACAGGCTTAACCACAATGGAAGTAGAAACTAACCTAACGGGTTTATTACACACACACACACACACACACACACACACACACACACACACACACACACACACACACGTGGAAATACCAATCAAGCAATAAGCTTAACCCTTTAATTATAAATTTGGGGCAGAGAATAAAGTAGTCAAATGTCAAACAAATTACAATGTGCTTTCATCCCAAGGTCTGAAAGAAATTGGGCCAGGTTCCCTCTAAAATAAAGAAAAAAGCCAAGGAAAGTTTCTAAATTTAAATTTAGAATTCAAGCTAAAGCCCTGCATTAGTAGTAGACTACTTCACAGAACTGTTTTCTATGTGATCAAAGAAAACATTATTATAATGTTTTTGAGATTTAATTTTCAATTTTCAATTTTTAAATTTTAAAGCTATTTGTTATATTATAATGATTTTCTTTATATTTCTTCTGAAATAATTTCTTTGCTATGTAACATAAGTCATTTAAAAGTATGCTATACTGTTTCTTCCAATAGAAGAAAAACATGAAATATAGATAGGTACAAAAAGTAAAGACTTGGCTTAAGGACACAGACAAACCACACAAATAAAGTTGGGATGGATTTTGGGGGAATAGACATTCTATTCGCTGGACACCTATGGCTCCAGCCACAGAATGAAAGACAGTGACTATAATCACAACCACTGCAGATATCAGCAGCCAACTCAGTTTGCTGAGAAAATGTCCTTTTAGCTACATTTGACTTCTGTATATGAAGGCACATCCACTGAACCCTAAGCAATACACAATTCTGCAAATATATAGCATTAATTTTGTTTTACCTACCTGACCCTCAACTCATTCACAGCCAAACTGAAAGGACACTCAGAGAAAAATGAAGTTCTGTATAAGAAAAGAAAAAGGAAAATGGCTAGGAAAAGAGCCACACTGAGTAGTATTGATAAGCAAGATTGATGGCTTCAGATTTCTCTTTGTGTTTACTTGACAAAGGCAGCATGCAGTAGTAGCAGGCTCAGCTTGTTCCAGTGAAAAACGAGCAGGGTTAGTAGATTGTCTACCTCCAAAAAATGCTTCTAGAACACCAGCTTATCGTTTCCCAGTCTAACATCTTCCATGTCCAATGGACTATATTCTACCTTTCGTAATACTATTCCAATTTATATCCATTCTGATAAATATATGTACACATACTTATTCATTTGTTTGCTTGATTCAAGAATAACAAGACTTTCTGAATAAGGGTAGATTTTTGTGGAAGATATTATCCATAGTATTTATGCAACCAAATATGCATTTGAATTTTTGGAGAGGCAAAAATATCCGCAACTCAAGTAGCTGGTTTCACTAAATATTCATATCCTTCAAATACCAAAGGCTGCAAAATGAGCAGCCACAAAACAAAACAGGAGGGGGAAAGAAAGAAAAAAGAAGAGGCCCATTCATAACCACAATCAAGCATGAATAATTACCAATTTTGAATGTAAAGTTCATTCAAATAAATGTAACTGATGGATCATCCACATAGGGTGCAAGTCAAAGTAAACAGACAGTCCACTTTAGAAAGTGTCTGGTGAATTGATTTAACAAGTTTAATGCGAGCATCAGTGTGGGGCTATTACTGATCGTAAGCTTTACTGATGTTATTTGTTCGCTTGGAAAAATACCGCTCTTTGGAATGAGCACATTAAGGCTAAAATTGCAGAGAAAACCCTATTACAACTTTATTGCTGGCAAATTGGAACCAAACCTTGTCTGTATATCAATTACTTAGAGTTACCACAGAGATAAATCCTTTTTTTTCTTCCTTTTTTTCTTTTTTCTTTTTTTTTGTATAGGCTCAATCTTGAAGACAGTGATGAGAAACTCCTTATTATACCCTACCAACATCACTAGGTTTTCTTAGCAATTTCAAGAAATTGTCAATTAAGTTCTTTTTATTAGGTTCCAAAAGCTGTTAAGTCAAACACAAATCTATCATAAGGCTTGTAACAGCATGTTATTTAGACACATTTCAATGTTTCACTCTTTCATTATCTACCTACCCCAATGCAACTGCGAAGTTCGAGTAAAGTGAAGGAGTTTTTTGTTTGAGAAAAGTAAAGGAATGTCTTGGGTTCACAGAAATTCGGAATGAGTGGCCACTCATTTGTAGCAAATGGTCTATCAAACTCTCATTCCTATTAAAAGTGGAGGTGGGGCAATAAAAAGTATGTATATAAGAGATAGATTTGCTTCCAAACTCATTATAAGAAAGCAAATGAATTTGATGCATTTACCCAGGGTAGTAAGTACTCAAAAAGGAAAACTCAAGAAAGATTTTTAAACAGTAGTACAAATATGTCCATTATTTGCTCATTTCACTTGTGAATTGTGAGATCATTAAGAGACGGCATCAAATCATCCAGATGGCAATGGATGACAAAACTGCACCGTAACGCGGCAGGGATTACAGGAACATGTAAGCGGTTGTCCTTCTTGCTCCCTGACCTAAGAAAGGGTAAATGCTTTGAAAAGACAATCCTGCAGGTCCCCAGGAAGAAGGAAAGAGTTAGTACCCTTGGAAGAGCAAGACAATAGAGGTGCACAGAGGTCAGCCCCGGAGGCAGCTGCTCCTTTGACCTTCTAGACAGACAAATGGGGCTTAATAGGAAAGGGAGACAAAATGGCACATAAT
Source organism: Cynocephalus volans (assembly GCF_027409185.1). Taxonomy (NCBI): domain Eukaryota; kingdom Metazoa; phylum Chordata; class Mammalia; order Dermoptera; family Cynocephalidae; genus Cynocephalus; species Cynocephalus volans. Next base: position 117,977,946 of record NC_084462.1, on the reverse strand, counting down.
TCTAATGAATAAATATGGCCCAGTGATTCAGGAGTCTTGCACTGGAGGCATTCCACGACATTCACATTTCAGATGAGACTGTTAAAAAAAAAAAAAAAAAAAAGGAATTAAAATGGAGTAAAGGCAATGAGCACCAGCTGAAGAATACTATGATCTTCAGTTTGACTCTGAAGTAACTTGACTGTTGACTTCATTTTTGAAAAAAGGCAAAACTTAAGAATAAACAGTGTTTACATAATCTTAAATCACCTGCCCTGCTTACTCAATAAAAATAAGTACTGTCCTAATCTTTGAAATTAACAGTCTCTAGATAAAGATTCAATTTTTTAATTCTCTTATTTCCTGAGATGTGTCCTCAGTAATTTGAGCCTGACTTGTTGGGATTGTAAACTACTAGGGTTAATTTCCTACCACAGCATATGTTCAAATATAAGCTATACTGTAAGCCTGACTCTAAACATAACCCAATCCCCAAAACAGGAGTCAGAGAATAACATGAAGAAAGGATGCACAACACTTTGAAAAAGCAACCCATTCACAGAATTAGAAAAGGCATTTGCTGGACTCTCAGGCTTTCACTGCTATTGTTTTGTAAGAATTGTTTTTTATTGAAATCTGACTTTGTATTTAGGTTTTCACAGTATTTTGCTATAGCCTGACTACTTGGTCACAGGCTAACGACATTTGAAGAGGCAGAAGGTCAAAGCTATCATTATGGTGGTGACAACCAATCAGGGTGGGAAAAAATAAGTTTTATTTATTACTCTTAATACAAGAAACCTTTACTGTGGAATATAATTGCACTGTCACTACACACCAGAGATTTTTAATCCCCAATCATTTCAACATATTTTACAGTTCATTACCTTTCCAGCTAGATATAGCAGGAAGGACTCTCCTGAGCCTATACAAAAGCATTAAAAAATCTACTATTTTTACACTCATATTTCAACCACGCAAATACTGAATAGGGAATTTGAAAGAGGCTAAAATCTTGTATATTTCAAATGAACACTGGGATGAAAATATCCATCTCATAATCAATTTTAAATCCCTCCACTAAAGATTAGAACATCTAAAATTATGAATCATGAAAAGAAATGGAGGCTGTGTAACATATAGGTTAGAATTTTAAATTGGTATTATGACAACCAATGTGGCGGAGTCCAGACTAAAGAAGACGGACTGCACACCTTGCCAGCAACACACACAATCCTGCTGCTGATACAAAGTTATGTTGCCTTTAGGAAGAGATTACCTGTTATGATTCTCGTAAGTTTTAATAAGTGTCACTGTGAAAAGGTAAGCAGTTGTATCACTATGAATTTTGTTCAGTAAAACCCTGTCACTTGCAGTCATTTTTCACACATTGTAGCTCATGCATCTTGTCCTGCATGGATTGAATTTAGCCTTCATCACAATTTTGCCATGACAGAAGTTGTCTAGTTAACTAAGCCATATCATGAAAATAGAATTCACTTTTTAAACACTCTGCGAGTCTGCAAACGCTGCTCTTCTGGATTTGAAGTGCATGTGGTTGAAGGTCCACAATAAACTTGAGAGAAAAAATTAGGGTAAACTTTTATTTCCTATAGTTCTCATCTATAGTAACCCACACTTTACTACTTACAATGATTTCTACAAAATAAAAAAAATACTATTAGCAAATAGGTTTTAATTCAAAATAACTGTACAGTTTTCTACATGAGTCCTACTAAAAACAAATTATGGAAATGATGTACCTTCCCTCTCATCAATAAAGTATGCTTGAAGTTAAACTGTCTAACTTCAATCCTGCAGATGACTTTTTATATAGAAATTGTGACAAATACAAAATAAAATGTAGTCATTTTACTAACTTGCAGTGAATTTTCCTAAAAACTAGCAAGCACTTACAGGAAAAGCCTGCTTCAGCGTCATGCTATTGTTACCTATTGTACCACCAGGATCATAAAAAAATGCTGAGAGTGGAAAACAAAGTCTCTATTTCAAAATAAATCAGCTCAAGGCCTTCTCCTCATGTTTGAGTAAAGGAAAAAGGCCATTCTGAATATTTCTAAAAATCTCATCAGGAAAAAAGTGATGTAAAACAAGGAGTGATATCCTCCATTCATAATCAGTTATTTGAGGTATTGAAAGACTTGGCTGGTTTCCCCACCAAGCCGAAACCAGAAATTTCTCCATATCTGCTAAGATACTTACAAAGCAAAAAAGGAAAACTAAAAGGGAATGATTGCAATAAATTAACACAAGCGGTAATAGGGAGGGTAAAGAATGGGTAGTAAAATATTTACTTGGCATTTCTATTTTAGAATGTAAAGAAATTAGCACAAATACAACTCTAGGAAGTTCTGCCTTCACCTACTATTTCATTAGCAAATTTTAGATTAGTGAATCTATTCCAGGAACAACACATTCCTTTCCAAAGCCTAGAACTTTAGCAGACCAGATCAAACCAGATACTCCTGTAATTAGAATCAAAGCTGTGAAGGTAGAAAAGAAACAAGTTAGTACTGAGCCGCTACCATGAGTCAGGCACCATGTTACTGTTCCCATTCGGGTTATCTCATGTTGTCTTCACCGCAACCCTGTGAGGTGGCCATTAATAGTCTCAGTTACACAAATAAGGAAATTGAGGCTCAGAGCACATCATAAGCTTGCCCAAGGTCACACAGTGAGTAGTGGCAGAACCAAGCTCTGACCTCAAGTCAGGTGACTTCCAAAACCATGTTCTCACCGCCAACTATAAAGTTGCTGAAGGGAGAAAGAACAGTAGGGAAAAGGCAAGATTTTGTTTGTTTTTAAGGATAATGGAAATTAGCGGGCCAGCTAGAGAAAAAAATTACTAGTGATAAAAAATTAAAATATGGTTTGGTGATGATATTGTACATTGTCTAGAACACTTAAAGTTATGACTTATCCAACTTTTTTTTTTTTTTAATTCCTCAGAGCATGAGATAGTTTTGGACTTTCTCACTAACACAGTGTCAGGAAATGTTTGACAGACAACCAGACAGGGCTAAGAGGAAACTGTAATGGGTCCTCAAAACAGTCTGTTTTCACTCTACAAAATTTAAAACTGGTTTGGAAACTGCTTACTATTGTACTTAAGAATATTTTGTGTGAATGACTGAGGTTGAATAAAAGATATCCATCTCATAACCTTTTATCTGGTAAATTACTCCTGATATAAATATACATGATCAATCATTTTTAAGTAACCTACTTTTTAATAGGCTACTGTAAGGGAATCTAGTATCTTGGTAACAGATACTCCCTGTTGCAGAAACAGCAACACATATCTGAATATGGAACCAGACAGTCACATGTCTGGTTCAGGGAAGTAGTGAAAAAAATTAGCATGGAATGAGAAGTTAGGCCAGACCCCTACAGTATATGAATTGAGGACTCTGGATCCAGGGATTGATTATTTGGGTTTGAATTGTGGTTCTTCTAACTGGTTAGTTCTATATTGTGAGGATTAAGTAACATAACCCATGAAGTACACCTAGTGGAACCTGGCACACAGAAATAAAGACTCAGTAATACTAATTATAATTATCATTCTCCAATCAGGCTGATTATCACAACTGCCTAGTAGACCTCCAATGGTTATCCTGAATCAGGTGGTCTGACTGGGACTATAGATTCTATTTCATGAAAGCTTTCAAACACATCAGGAGAGCTGCCAAAGTTAGAACCAACAGCCTAAAACTATGGTTTTCTAACAACTGTCAATGTATTTGTTTGTATGTCAAGGTAAAATATCTTGAGACCAAAAAAGAAAAAAATGTTGGAAACCATTGGCCTACAGGGAAACCACTTGTCCCCCAAACAAGTGAAAAGACAAGGTCAGAAGAAATAATACACGGAAGGGATGCCCAGTGAAGTCGCTGAATATGGGATGGCCTTACTCATGCATTGCTGAGTTGGGGCTTTAGCTTCCAGCATGCCAGGCTGGGCAAGTATAAATAATTAAAGGCTCTGGCAATGTGCTGTGGTAGAAACAGTAGTGAACTAATCAAATTAGAGTGTTCTAATATTGACTGTATCACATAGAGGCCATGTGGTCTCAGGTTCAACCTCTCAGCCTGCTTTATTTGTAAAACGGAGGTAACAATATACTTCAGAGTAAGTAGGAGATAAAATTTAAAAAGAGCAAGCTACAAAATAAAATCTGCAGGTAAATGTAAGGTGGTTTTATTTTTACATAGCACCCATAAGATATAAGTTCAAGATGACTGGAGCTACAAGTGTTTATCTGACACTATCATCTCCAGACTTTGATTTCTAGAAGCACCATACAGTCCCAAAGGCCCAACTGCCTTTTAAACTAGATCAACTCCAGAGAATGATGTAGAAAAAAATAAAACTCAATTAAACTACTTTAAAAATAGAAAAAAATTTTAAAACCTCAATGTGTTTCTCGAGCACCCTCTACATGCTTGGAAGAAGTAGAAGAAATAGGTCTCCACATAACTTGAAAGTCAAATGCAAATTATAAAAATGGGCACCAACCAAAAATGGTGAAAAATCCTAAGATGATTATATTTTGCTTTGGTGTATAATTTTATAATAAATGTAAGTGTCAACAGAATTGAGAGTTAGACATGTCAATAGAATTGAGAGTTAGAATTGAGAGTTAGATTTGCCAAAGAGAAGGTGCTAGTACAAAAGAGACCCCGATGTGTGTATAAAATTAAGCAAACCTATGTGCACAGAGGCGAAGTGGGTTGGGCTAGGAAGCATTCTAGAAAAAAAAGTCTTTATATTCCTTTATTCCTTTCTAAACAGCATTTGCTCAATTAAATTTTAAAAGGCAATAGTCACTATTTCCCTTTAGAAAACTAACATTAATGATGTTTTAGACTAAAACTGATATTAAGAAAAATACCAGCCATCTCCCTCCCTTTTCTCTTGGAAAGCCTAATCATCTTTCCGGCTTCACCTTGAACTTTTTGTCCTCCAGAAGACATCTCTAAATCCCCAAAGCTGGCTTAGGTGTTTTACCATGAGCTGCCATGGTGCATGGTGCATGCTGAAGTGTGAGAAACGCTGGAGTAGGTACTAAAAAAAAAAGTCCTGATAAACATTATTTAGGATTACACAGAAAGAACAGCATTCTCAGACATAGTGACAATAGCTAAATAGACAGATATTCCAGTTTATTCTCCCAGAAACTTTCTCTCTGATGAAGCTTCTCTGCTTCCACTATAAAGTTATCCATTTATTTTTATCCCTTGAGTTCACAGTAGTACAGAAAACAGTAGGTTAGTACTGATTTTTGCTAGCTATATAGCAAAAAAACCCACAAACAAACAAACAAACAAACAAACAAACAATGAAAACTTAACCTCTATCTATAACTTGCATGCATATGGAGGCTATTGGAACAACACTGAGACAAAAAAGATTTTTAAAAAACAGTCCCCTTAATTTGTTCCTAGGCTAAACTCAAATCCAGATGCACTTAAAGTTTAAAAGCCTTCAAGGGGAGCAGAATGTAGACTATGAAGGGCAGAGTTTAAGGAATACTCATTTCTATTATTTTCTTTTTCATTCAAAGGAAATACTTATGGATTTTTCAAATAATCTAATGCTCCAGCATAGCATGAAGAACAATATATTATAGAAAATGCATTTGTAGCATATTGTCTTAGATTTATCTTAGAACAATATAAATACAAACCATATTATCTCTGAAGCAGTTACTTGCATTTGGGCCTAATCAAGAGAACAGAATGACTATTCCTTAAAAATCTTCCCTAAACTGAAAAGTTATCAAAAGGTTAGAAAATAATAATACTCAAATATCTAAGAAAAAGTCACATATGATCTTCGCAGTTTGAATAATGTTGATGCACCTGAACCTCTCTCCTTTCCTCGCTTACCTTCTCTAACCTTTAGCTTACTTTGACTTGAACATTTGAAAAGGCTATGAATGAAAAATGATTCGCTCAGCTCGTTTCTGTTTTTATAAGCAATCTCTGCAGACTCAGGCACCACCATATATTTTCCAGCTAAGTTGTGGAAAGAACCATCATTATGAATTTTATTACAAATGGGCACTTACTTATGCACTACTTTTAGGGAAGAAAAAAACAGGACAGGTAGTCATACAAAAATCTGAAATTCCCACAGCTTCCTGTCTTTTACAGCAGACCCACTTGACACTTCTGTCAAATGTAGAAAATCTAATTCATCTTGAATTTGAGAAGGGAACAGTAAACCAAAATATACCTTGTATTATTCTTTTTTTTTTTTATTCTCATTACTATTATTTTTCTATTTTTTGTCCTGCTCAGTGAGTTTGGAACTGATTTTTCTTCACCAAAAGCTTGAACATTGAAATACCATAAGATGACCACTACAAAATCACAGCCTCCTCTGAGTTATTAGCATATCAATTTGAAAACAACATCCTTTGAAGGAGACTTCTAAGTGGTCTGTTATCAGAATTGTTACTTGCAAGGATTTACAAATAGGAAAGTAAGTTTATAACTTATTATTTAAAACATAAAACTATTTTCATGTTACATCAATATGCATGTCTAGAAGCTTGTTTAAGGAAACTATTCACCATGCAAAGTTTTTAAATGCACAATATCAAAGAATAATTTTTGACATTTTGATTCATACATGCTTATAAAGCTCCAAGACAACATGGTTTAATTATAAAACATATTTCTACTGCCTTAGTCATGCCAATTAAATTTGATTGGATACTTTCTTTATTCAACAAGCCCCTTTCATGTCATTTTAATTTACTGTCAAAGCAGCCTGAATATTGGAAACTAAATTATTTACTACAGCCCATAAGCCAATAATGTTCCATTTGTCTCGTACAGAGGGAGACTAGACTAACAAGATTATTAAGGACATTACTTGTAATAGCGAATGTCCTTCACTTTATTTGAGCTTCATGCTGTGCTTTCAGAGATCATACTTCAAAAGAGCTCCATTTCATTCCGTCACAGAACCTCTGATATAAATTATTCTCCACTCCCTTTGTAATATTCTGATCATAGAGAAAGTGGACCCAGTATTATTGGGTTGAAATGGAAGCATACTCTCTTCTAAGACAGCTACATAGTTTATTTGTGTTAAACACCTTTGATGCATTCCCTTGTACTAATACTGCAAAACAAGAAAAAATCAGTTGAATTTATCTCATAGTGATAAAATTTCACACATTAAATTCACAAATGCTTTTTGTTTTCACTGTCCTAAATGCAAACAATGCTTCTAAGATTCCAGGATATATATGTAAAGCAATATTCTTAGTTTCCAGAAAATCATAGAGAGTTCAGTAGGCACTGTATATGTGGACAGACACTTCATGCAGAGCTCCATTATTGTGAAATCCTAGAAAATGAATTAATATGTCTCAACCAGAAGCACTCCTAAAGGCAGAGAAAATAAATAGAGCTATGGCAAACTCTAATATGCCCACAATCCAAGGGAATTCTGCTGAGGTTAGCCTCATGCTAAGACCTATTTAACATCTTCATTAGTGGTCTGGAGAGGGAGGAAACACATCAATTATATTCACAAATGGCGATTAACTGGGAAGTATTTTAATTATTAGTATAAAAATGAAAAAGAACACAAAGAGGGCTGCAGAGGCCATACAGAAAAAAACCTCTAAAATGGCAACTGATCAGTAAATTAAAAGGCTATACCAGAGTAGAAATATTAAGTCCCAAAGAAGTGCTTGTAAACTACACTCTAAAAGATCACAAAATGATGTCAGACAAGGAACCAGCTGTAAAACAGTTCAAAATAATGGCAAAAGGGGAAGGAGGTGGGTGATGTGGTCTCTCAAGAGAGGAAAAAGCAGAGCTATCAACTCTCAGAGAAGCCATGGGAAACAACAAATATTCCCTTGACTTCGACAAATGAATTAGAGGTTACTAGAGTACTAACCAGAAAAAAAGGTAAATATAATATATGTTACAGTAAATGTTTATTCTAACCCAATGATGAATGAAAACTTCATAGACAAGAGTAACAACACAAAGAAAGGCTTCATTTCATGTAATAAAATTGAACAATGATTTTTTTATATACCTCACAGTGCTTCAAATATTATTTAATATGGCTTAGAGAAGTATATGAAATGTAAAATTAGAAGTGGATGAGAAAGAAAAATTAAAAAAAGAAAAATAAGAGTAGGGAAACAAAATGGATCCAGGAATTAGTCTAATATAAATATTTATTTTGGTTCTAAAACAGATAAATGTTGCGTTGTAAGCTATAGCATTCTGTAAATGAGTGATCAGAGTAAACTGCAAAGGGCTCCAGCTTCCCAAGTGAACTAACGTAATCCCTGAATAATAACATTTTAGCTATCCTAAAGATTGTCAAATCATTTTCTCTCATATGCATGCTTGTATGCAAGGTAAAACAATTCCACCAAAATAATAGAATTACATTGTGCAATTGATGTAAAGCACATTTTCTCTAGTAATGTGAAATAAGCTATTTAGTAGTGCTTCAACCATTAAGCAATCAACCATCTTTTGATAACGGAAAATATAGTAGGTCCTTAGCCACATTTGAGGGGTTCTATATGCTACGGTTAAAAGCAACACATTCTCTCAGAAGTTTTTCTTCAGTTACTGCACTGCTTAACTCAATTATAAAAAGGAAACCTATTTCTAATTTTGTTGAAGTAAATGCATATGAAGGGAGCAAATTGCACTTTCTAGGCAATAGGTCTCAATTTTGATGCTGGAGAGCACAAGGTGACACTCCTGTACAGAGCTCAGATTTACGCAATAATGGGCAAATATTTCAAGGCAAATGCAGCTATAATGTTTATGTTAAAAACAATAGATTATGACAGCAGTCAGATGTTCTATATCCCTCAAGTGTTGAAAATAAATTGTTTCTCTTTGCACACAAGAGATGAAGATTACCAAGGTGAAACATGACAGAAAATGTGTAGAAAATGATACTGTCTGTGAGCAAGGCTTGCTTCCTGGTACTGGTTGATAAAAACGGTACCTTACAGGCCACTGTGTGTTGCCTTAGTGAGTCAAACGACAATAAATTTTGAACAAAGAGCCTTGAAAAAATGGTTTTATGATCTGTCTTTTACTAAAATCTGTTCACATAAAATGACAAAGTTTTGAGTTCAAACACCGTGTAGAACCAAGTTTTTATTTTCTTTCAAGATGATGGTAAGCCTGGCACACATTAGACTCTCAGTAATTATCTGTTAAGAATACGGATGAACTTGTATTCTATAAGCTCACACCTTTCTCCCACCTGGTCATCCCCTCCTTCGCCTGCAATTCCCCTTTATCACTAAACAGAAAACCAATACACTGTATTTCTCAGCACTGACACACTGAGAAGTCCTCTCGCCTCCTCTTCACTTGGAAGAACTGAAAGGTAATAAATGTGAGGCCAAATATATGCCACTGGAAAAAAGATATAAACTTGCTGATTTCATTTTAGCTCACCCAAAGCCTCTGAATTCTTGATCACATATTTATTTTCCTAACTGACATAACCTCCCACCTGAAGGACATCTGATGAGTATCAGTGATTTGTTATAACTCTCGGTACCCTCGGGTAACTTGCAGAAGTTGAGATTTTACCCCAACTTATATACAGATTAGTTACAGCTGACTAAATTACCAGACATTACACGCAAAGCAAGACCTTCCATATTCATTTCATATGCCATTCTGTGATTTATTCCTCCTTTATTAGACAATTTGCCTTGGTAAAAGAATTACTAAATTCACTAACACAAATGGGAAGAACTAACTCATCACACTGCCCCACTAGGTAAAAGTTACAAGAAGAATTTCATTACAGCCTTGATTCAATTATACTTGGGTTTCATTTCAATAATATATGTCTACAGACAGTATCATCTATTGTCATTTTAATTTCTTAAGACTTTTAAAATAACATGCAGCAGAAAATGAAATAAAATATTACATTTTAGGTCAAACTACTCAAATTTTTTAAATGTAAGTATTCATTTCTTCTCTGTATCAACAATGATTCACCTTTCTGATCCATGATCTACTTAATCTGAAACTTGAACATAACCATTAATAGTTTATTCAGAAGACTTTATGTTTTATAACATTTGTCTGCAGGACTGAGGATTGAAATAGAAACCAACTAATTGTAAGGAACAAGGAAATGTTTTCAATAAAAATGATCACATTGTTCAACTAATTAAATCATTTTCTATGTATATACATATTGACATGATTTATTATCCCTATTGTTCCTATCTGAATATTATCAATATCAGCTCTAACATTTATAATCCTAGAATTTTCTGGGGTCTGCAGGTAATACGTTTACAATCTCAGTAATTTCTTTTGGAGTTAATGTCATATATTTCTTAGCCACAAATTGAGCATGAACAAAGGCATGCCTTACACACTTTGAATTTATCAATCATTCACCTTTCCAAACCATGATACTTAAATTTTTTTTATGAGCCGAACAATGTTTTAATTTTTTTGAATTTCATTTTGAAAAATGTGCTACAAACTAATAAGATTAAGTTCTTTATGCAGAGTGGGTAGAAATGTACAGTACATTCTGCTGATGAAAATGCACATGAGAAAAACCAAATATATATAAACGTATTGTAAAGATATGCATTTTAATGTTATAACATATGCATAAATGCATAGCGCATATATATACTGCATTCAAATATTTTAATACACTTATCTTCTTTATGTAAATAACCATGCATAAAGTTCTATAAATAAAATTGTAAGATAGAGTGAATAACATTTCTACATAGAAAAATGTATGTATATGCAAATCTATAGATATATATGTATGCATGTATATTTTCCTGATTGAACTTTATACACTACCCTCCATTTTGACTGAAACAGTGAAATAACTAGCATGTTGCATCTCTGAAGCCGAAAGCAATTTCCTTTTCTAATTTTAGTTATGCAAAGCCTATGGGCATCATCAGCATTTAGTAATTAGTTTTATAATTACTGCTGTTTTGCTCACTGTCATTCAATTTTTCTTACAACATGGTCTGGGATTGAAACATCCCACATCCACAGCTGTGTAAATTGCTATCCATTTATAAGGCAAAAAAAGTAACATTCCACATACATCATTATTCAGTCAAGAATGTGATGCTGGTACTTAGGTGATGCCTTGAGTGCATAAGCTGCCCACTAAAATGCCAAGAAAAATGGCATTGCAAATTCCAGGAGATGCTGTCTAACAAAGTAGAGAGAGAACATGAAAGCTTCCAGAACAGTAAGATTATATCAACAAGCATGATGAAGTATCAGAAATCTAAAGATCGTGACGTTGAGACAAGCATTTAAAGTGTTAAATAACAGTGCTCTCTTTCTGTAGGAAAGATGAGATGAACACAAGCCTATGTATCTATAGTTGCTCTGCTGTGCTAAAATCATTTGTTTCTTCAAAAACACAGCAAAAGCCTAAGAAAGGTTTCAATCATGATATAATACATTTTTCCTAAAATCCACCAAAAAGGTAAAAATTCCAGCTCACTGCTTGGATACTTCACTTTAATTTCTGTTGTGAACTGTAAAATCAAAACACTGGTTTATCTCTCTTAAAGACTGAAAACCAAAAAGTTAAAGGTTCAGTATCAGTGTGACAACTATGAACTTAAATAACTTCTCCAAGAATCTCAGAGCATCCTTTGAATATATCTAATACATGAGTTGCAACTACGTTTTCTTAAGATTTGTGGAAAATCAAGACAAAATGATTTTGAGTCCCATTTCACAGACTAAAATGTCTAGGCCAGACCTGGGACATTCATCAACAGAGATTACAGGGATTTGGCTTCAAAGCCAGATGTAAATTTCAATGCATCTCTGCCTTGAGAGAATGCACAAATATGCTACAGAATTAATAGCCCATCTGATCTTGAACAAGTCGCTCAGCCTCTTTGTGCCTCAGTTTTCCATACTGTAAAACTGTAGATTACCTGTTTTTCTGCATGGCATCACTGAGTGGCTAAAGCAGGATAACAATTATTAAGGCACACTGAAAAGGACAAGAACTTTCTCCATGTACCTACTATGGCTTCAGAATGTACTCCTTCTGACCTGTGGCTACAGCAAAGGGCATTGGCTAGGGTTGTTCTTTAGTTTAATAAGCCTGTCACTGCATTGGATTCTCTCACAAACACTTTCTAAACTTTTTGTATCAGAAAGTCTTGTTTCTACAAATCAGCTACAAATGTTTCAAGGACAGAAATGCATCTTCTTTTTCTTTTCTATCTCCAAGCATATTCTTCCTGAATAAATAAAACTACAATGAGTTGAGAAAAAGGAGAGAAGCTGCTAATAACTGTAAGACTTTTAACTGGTCAGTTGTTGGGTACATGACACACAGGAGCAAGTAGGTAGAGAGTTTTAGCTTCAATCCACCACTTCTGAGCAAATAACAGCATCTAAAAGTCCTTTCTTCCTTGATTCTTTACCAGCAGAGACAAGGAGATCCAGAAAAGACAGAAGACAAACCAGAAACAGCCCTGCCATCTTTCTTGGAGCTGAACCCTGGTGCTGGGGGATTACAGAACCCGCTGATTAAGATGACTAAAACATAAATCAATTAGATGCTAAGGATCTCTAGGAATTATATCAACAGAACATTCATTATCTTGTATTCAAGATATACTTGTGGCCAAAAGATCAATTTGGTCCAGTATTTCTGAGAGTAATAAGAAGTCCAGGTTTAAAAATTCCTTGTGAACTGAATGGCAGTGGCTTTGGGCTAAATACATTAATTCAAATATTTAAATATTTATTTTCAAAACTATGTCTGTATTTGGGCACATATTTGTGTGCCTGTATATATCACCTACTTAGACATTCTCTGGTATCTTCCCCGCCCCCCCCACCCCAATTTTTACTATCTCTCTCAAATATAAGTTCCACAAGAACACTGAAGGGTTTTTTAAAGAAGGAATAACAGTGGTTGATTTTACTGTTACCACAGTGATTATAATCTGCATTATACTTAACTTGTTAGCTTCAGATTTATAAGAGAATAAAAAAGAAAAGCCATATATTGGACAAAAACTAAAGAGATCAACCATTATTACAGTGAACAAAAAGACCCCAAATTCTCACTTTTTATTCATACTATTGCATAATTAATGCATGATGGTAAAAGGAGGCCAAACAAAGGCCAAACAAAAAATAAGCAAACGGTTTCTTGGTTTCTGCTAAAAACATTTACAAAGAAATTAATGAAGCTTAACAGTGTCCATGGTAGGAAAGGGGTGGAGGGGTAGAGGAATTCATTCATCAAATATAATTATTTTAAACTTAAGAAATGTAGGCAATACTAAATTTTTTATTTTTTAATTACTAAATTTATTTGTAAAACTGATTCATTTACACATTGACTTGACAAAGTGAATGACTTTCTGTGTGTTTTTATCTAGTTTGTAGCTTACAATTTAAATGTTGTGTGTTTCCAAATTTTGCTTTGCCATTACGGACATAACTACAGTATCATATCTATTCAAGTCATCACAAAGCCTCATGAGCAAAACCTCTTACTACAGCCAGATGTTTACAGAAAGTGGGTTGCAACATGAACAATCAAAAACCAGCTATGGCAATCTAGTAACAGTGATACAAGCTTGAAATCTACTGGAACTTACTATTCATAATTATAGAGTTCTGGACTGGTCATTTTCTAAACATGCAAAGTAGAAATATGTAAACTTTTTTTCTTTCCCAAAGCAGACAATCTACACAAAGCATGGCATCTGTGCAAAATGTGCTGTGGTCTGGATACTATACAGCCAGGGTTTTCTTACTGACCTACTCTCTCCAATTTCAGCTCTAGTTTGTCCAAACTGAACACCATGAGGGCTAGGAGGGAAGTCAATTTAGTGAGTGGCTAGAAATCAGCTACGCTAAACATAAAAAATGCTAAGAAAAAAGTCATTTAATAAAATGCATAGACTCATCTCTAACCATAAAGGGACCCCCAGATTTTTTTTATCCCTCAAATCTTTGTACAAAAACTGTAATCAAAAATTGAATTCCCATTTGCATCCTCAAATCCTAGAAATCTCTGTCTTGCCTCCCCATTTCTTGGATGCAGGCTGATTTAGCCAAAAGTTCTAGAAAGATTCCAGAGAAAATACTTAGAAAATTTTGTTTTTATAATCCACACTTACCTGTACAATACCTCATTTATGGAAAGTCTAATAAAAATAATCATTGATTTTTAAAGGGAATTGCCACTAGGAGAAATTTCTCTGGAAAACTGGAAAAAAAAATGCTAGCAAACAAATAATAGTTTTCAGAACTTTCAAGGAACCTTTTAACTTAAATATATGTTTTAGTGTTTTGTTGTTACTAAGATTTTGTTTCCATTAGTGCTGTTTCTGATACATATTTGAATTAACAACATATTTATATCTAGTTGCAAATCATTTCACACATTAAGAATGTACATTTCAAAGAAAAAAGTCTTTATTGAAGAGTCTAAATAGGAATAATACAAAGGAGGCAGACCAACATAGCATAATTGTTTTTCATTATATTTGGTAGCATGAATAATAACTACAACTCTATATAAGGATAGATTTCAAAGGAATAAGCACCCTAAGTATGAAGACTGAGTTCCTTTAAGGTAATTTAGTAAAGAGAAGGTCACCCCCAGGTCCTTTCTACAACTGCTAATACCTATTAATACTAAGAGCACTAAATATTAAAGGGTTAAATAGGCATAAATTAACATTATTGTCAGTCATTACATACGGAAGAATAATTAACTCAGTATGTTTATTTATCTACTTTTGCTACTTGATTAAATGAATGATTGATGACAGGTTCCTTGTTTTCTTTTCTTCCTTTTTGTCAGTATAAATGATCAGTATGAAACTAAACGGTGACATTAAAGTGAAATCATTAGCAACCTAAGATTCAGGGCAACCTACATGCAAGACCTTCTGTCTCCTTCTCTACTGAGAAATCTAATCAGATTTGTTCACACTCCAAAGAGACATATAACATAGTAAGATGTACTTCTTAGTCAGGTGATTCCCCTTCAATTTCCACTTATTTTGCAATGTCTATAGTTATGCTAAAGGCCATTTATCTCTTTTAAAGTTATTGCAAATAAAGCTAATTTACAGCATTCTGGGTTCATTGTTGGTGAAATTTATAAATTGTTACTACTTGGCATTTGTGGTATTTACTAAAACTAAGGGAAATATCAAGAAATTCTTGAGGTAGATTCATTCAAAATTAAAATATCAAATAATCGATTAATGATTATTTAGATAATTTGATTGGTCTATGACTTATCATAACTTGATAACATTTGAAAAGGTTATTAGTTCTAGTTCTCTGCAAATAGGTGACTAACATCAGCAACTGAGATCCATAGTATAAATCAATGTAGATATGAGGTTTCTTATATATGTGGGGTATAAGTGGCATGAAATGCAATGGGGAGTTTTCTTCAGCCCCCATATCCACTTTCCAGTGCTACACATCCTAGAAACCAAAGTGAAATATTAAGATCTGAGAAACCTGTACTTAAATATCTGAGGTGGACTGGCTGCTCTTCTGAGCATTGCTTAATCATTATTTAAATCTTACCACTGTTTGACAATTTTGCTCTGTAATTCTTTGAACAAGATCACGAAATATATTACCTCAAAGGAATAGTTTAGGTAAGGAGCAAAGTGAAAAGGAAAAGAATATTAGAAGTAGAAGGACTCCAAGAGAGGTAACTACAGAACAAATCTGAGAAGTCAGATTTCACTAACTGTATCAAAAACACTTTTCATTATTAACAAGGTTTGCCCCTGCCATAATTCAAAAGAGGGGGCAATGCAGAATAGGAGAGAAGTGCAAAAGAGGGGGCAATGCAAAAGTGCAGAGTGAGTCCAGCAAAGAACTAGCAATACTGGGGGATTATGAATCTGACACTAATTAACACTGAGAAAGCTGTCCCACTGTTTCATAGTGGAATGTCACTGTGAAAACCATGAAAAACAGATTTAGTGTACTAGAAAATTATGACCGTATAATATGGTTTCAACTGATAAATACCTATGAGTGAGTAAGTCTATGAGTGCAGTTACTTGTTAAGTCAACAGAACATGCTCCATTGAAGGGATGAATTCCTCCAAAGCATCCGTACTCTTACTCTCTGAGTCCACTTTGGCAAGCAAGTTGGTCTAGAGAGAAGTTTATGAACTGGATCTGAATTTTTTTCTTCTTTTGGAGTTCATTTACTCACCAACCAATAAAAACAATGATAGTAACATCAACTGGACCATTAACTAAGCAACCATCTTCTCGTCACTCTCACTCAATCTATTTTTGGGGGTACTGGCTGGAACATGCTGGAATGCAACCATTGCCTAACAGCTGATAAGACAAGATGGTATGGTTACTAAATACATACCAATTGTCTCTATGGGAGTATTTACACGCATTGTGACAGGTATAACTTATAGAAAATGATTTTTTAGTCTCTCTTGCTTTTTGCACAGAGGCTAATATTAATGGACTTAAGCCTCCTGAATCATTGGCATAGATCATGGGCTAAACTGAATGAATTTCATTTGGTAAAATTGGCCAATATACAAAGTGTCTAAGTTCACTTTAAGAAAGGGTCTTCGAACACTCCTGTTTTTTCCTTACTTACATATGCATTTTGCACATAAAAAGCAGAAATAATTTAAAAGACTTCTACATACAGAAGGAAAAATGATGCTCATCTCATGGGATTTTATAAGTATAAAATGTGACAACAGTTGTGTAATATCTTTGCCAGTTTTCTATTCAATATCAAAAAATGCCTTTTTACGCTACAAAGAGCAGTATTCTGATTCTATGATTTTTGGAAAAGATGATGTAAGTGTAAAGAATGACCATAGATCTCCATACTGGTGCATCAAAAAAGTAGAGACTTTTAAAATCAATAAAGTGATACCTGGCTTAAGTAAAGCAACAGGAGTATGATATGAATAACTTTGTGCCTCCAATATTTTCCTAAAATAAACTGCTGTTAGCACAAGTCAAAAGTTCAAATTTATTGTTTATAGATATATTTCCAGTCCCTCGCTTTGAGAAAAATTAAAAATTAAAAACATGAACATAAAATATGTACGAGAGAAGTCATCAATTGCTTCATCAAAAGAACTCAGGTTTTACAAAATACAAATTGCCACAGAAATCCTTTGTATAGAGAAATTCTCTGATATATAAGAAATGTGATTTTATGAACTTATAAAACATTTTTATAAACAATTTGTCTAGGACGTGTCATTTCACACAGTGCAGTAACCTTCTATTGACAGGCGCACACAACTAAATTGAATGACAATTGTCACTGTAAACCCTTATTAAACTCAAGAAAATTTGAAAATACTTTAGTAACAATTTGTAGTATGATGAAGCAGGTCTCCTGAATAACTATTTTTAAAAGCCTATCCGCATTAGTAGAATGAAGTAACCAATTTTAGCGATTTTCCACCATCAGAGTTTGTACTTTTTCATTAGCATATATGAAATGTTACAGATTCAGGGGACAGATAGCATAACATTAAATGGATTGCATTCTGAGTGGAGCAAAAATACTCCTGGTTTCATAGTATGCATAATTCCATTTAATTGAGCAGCTTTTGCTTCTATGCAGAATATGAAAAGATTGGACTTTTTAAAAAGGAAAACAATCACAGTAACAAAGGTCCTAACTCATAATCAGAGAAAGCCTTTAATCAAGGCAGTGAACATTCTGTAGTTCACTTCATCGTCTACTCTACAGAACACTCTATAGTCTTCTTTGCTCTGTGATCACCCTTACAGAATGAATCTGTATTAAATTTTATGTCATTTTTGAGTATATGATTTCATATTTTAATAATCTGGAGTAGAAGGTCTGTTTCTTATGTAAACATTAAGTGTACTGTTAAATAAAAATAAAAGTTGAGGATTCTATTGGATTTTATCCTCTGCTTTAGGAGAAGTTTCAGAGTTCTTTCCCAGATGTCTTTATAAAAATCATTTCATTTTCTTAACTCCATCACTGGAGTCAAAGCTAGCAGAGTCTACTGCTGCAGATTTTGTATAACCAGAATGCAGAGGACAGATCTGAGACTAGACCCAGTTTGATACTAGAAAAACTGCCTGGCGCCTATGATGTGAAACTACAGAGAATTAACACATATTAATTTGGCGCTGGTTGCGTAAATGCTTCTGGCATTTCCTTCAGCACTTAAACTCATTTTCAGAGAATGGACTGCTGTAAAAGAATGCAGGCTCATTAAGAGTTTATTTCCTCGAAATGCTGAAGGATAGCAAGTTTCCACTGTGAGGGGATAAATACACTGCATTTATCTCCTTTAGTGGGGGGGGGGGAAGACCCCAAAGCTTTTAGTTTTTGAGCAGGCATCACAGGTTTGAAAATGATGAATTTCATCTTCTTGTCACACCCTGCCTTACCTCGTTTCAAGGCTGGCTGTGTTTTCTTTACACAGAATAAAATTTTAGCAGGAGCAGAAGCCAAATGCTTAAAATGAATGATCAACTCACAATTCGTATGAATCTATTCTTTCATGCTGCTCTGCTTAAAAATAGCATCATAAATGCACATCTGCAAAGACTGTGCAACCCCCCTTTCCTGAATTGTACAAATTATTAGAGTCGTTGACAAAAGATTTTTTTTGTTTAGGGGTTGGTCTGGGCACTCTCTTTGGCAGACTGCCACTTTTCTACCAGTAGAAATATTGCTTGCAGAAAGCCACATTGTACAGAACAGCTGTTCTGCTAAAATATTGAGCTAGCAACCCAAGAAATGACTGACTTCACATGTGAAGCAAAAATGTTTCCTCCCTTTGTGCTAATTTAAATGAAATAAAAGTACAAAACATTCTCTTCCATGCTGTCTAGTCTTCCCTCCCAATTACAGGCTTTAGTGAGATTCATGTGAGCTGGGAGCCAAGGTGAGCACTTGACTCTGACTGCTGCCCTCATGGTATGCTTCAACTTTGGCCATTTGACTGCGAAGCTCCCAGGATAGCAGCCACCCTTCTGATCTGATCCTTTCTATATTCAGATCTTAGATGCTGAGGGATTTTCTATGAACTATATACATTAGGATTTCAAATAAAAAAATATACCTCATTCCAGTCTTCTTTCCATCTCTATAAAAAGCAAAGTACCAAAGAGAGGATACTAGATTTCATTTGATTAAGCTCTTGGTTTGTAAGTATGGTATGCAATTCATCCTTTTAGTTATTTGAGATTATGTTCAGGTAATAGAAATATACACAAGTATTATGTGTTCTAAATGGAATTGGGTACCCTGTTTAAAACACTCTTCTGAAAGTAAAAACCTTCATAAGCTTACTTGACATCCAGGGGGCCACAATTCTTACTAAATGTCACCACATTTACATTTTTAACTATATTTATTCATCATAAATTATCCAACACCACTGGGTATCAAAAGACTGGAAAAATACTCATTTGAAAGTGTAACTTCAAGAAATAATTTTCTTGAAACATAATAGTTTATTTAAAAAGTATCATATATTTTTCAATATGCTTGCCTATTGAAAACTCTGTGCAACTTAAAATCATACCCATTTTTAAGATCCAGTTGAGGGGCTACCTTGCCATTCTCCTCATTTTGCATTAATCATTCTATTTGTGATCCCATAGTACTTGTGCTGAATGTATCACTCTCACTAGATTATAAACTCCTAGAGAAGAGGGTTCAGGTTTTTTCCCTCTTTGCATTCCCCTTAGAGCCTAGTACAGAGTCTTGCAGTATAATAAATATTCAAATACTTAGAGGATGAATAAGTGAATAAAATTAAAGTAGAAACATGATCTATGTCTGACATCTAATTACAAAAAAAAATGATATGCAACAACCTACTATAAGATCATATCTATAAAGCCAAAATTCTGAAAAAAATATTAACTATTCATTGTTTCAATAAATTGGCCTTTTGTTTCACATATGGTCTATTTTAAGAGTTCTTTTGTTTTTCTATCAACTCAATGAAATATCCAAATATTAATAATGTATAGAATCAAATTCTATAAAACTTGTTATTTTAAACATTAAAATAATGTTGCATTAAGCTGCCTTAACATCCTCATATCACCTGAGTCATTTAAGAACTCTAAATGTCCTCCATTCTATCACAGGATACAAGTTAAGACTTTTTTTTTACATTAGAATCCCAAAAAGTATTCCAAAATAAACAGTGCATGTTGAGCCATCTCTTCTTCCTGAATAACATCATTTTGAAAATACAATCTTACTACAACAAAAACAAAACATTTCTAACGTGTGATAAAAATCATAAATAGGAATCCTACATGCCTTTGGCAGTTCCTATGTAAACTTAAGCCTCCCAATAGAATCTAGGCTCATTGCAGCAGGAAATATACTGGACCAGTGTCCAGTCCGACTATGCTATGTTTTTCGGACAAGAAAACTAAAGCCAAAGATTTGTTCACAGTCACAAAACTTTGAACTCAGGAGTGTCCAATTCCATTGACCAAAACCTTGCTACCAATAAGCCATTCTGAAGACACAGTAAAATGACTGGGATGATTAATTTTCATTGCATTCATATATTTTGCTGGATCCTCCAGCCTTGGGCACATGGTCAACATCTTGATTATAAGTTGTTAGAACTCCTTGTGTTATGGATTGAATGTTTGTGTCCCCCAAGATTTATATGTTGAAAGCCTAAATCCCCAATGTGATGGATTTAGGAGGTGGGGGCCTTTGGGAGGTAATTATCATGAGGTTTCCACACTCATGAACTGGATTAGTGCCCTTACAAGAAGAGAAACAGGAGACATGATTTTTCTCCCTCTCTCCATCCTGTGAGGATATGATGAGAAGATAGCTATGTGTGAACCAGACAAGGGCCCTCAACAAGAACCTAACCATGCTGGCACCCAGATCTTGGATTTCTAGCCTCCAGAACTCTGAAAAATTAATAAATGTTTGTTGTTTAAGCCAACCAGTCTATGGTTTTTCTGTTATAGCAGCCCAAACAAAGATACCCTGAAAGAGTCCCCTTTTCTAATCTCAGTAGAAGTACTATTTTACTTTTTAAATTGGAGATGTTCATATGGGAACAAATTCAATGACTGACTCACAACAAGGGGGTTGGGTCTGATTGTGTCCAAGACATAAACTATAACATAGCATAGGCTGAAGAATTTGTTACAGATTTTTCTGCAACTTCAGGAGCTCTGTATCCATTGAAGATAACAGTGAAAGCACTTTAGGTCAGGTGTCAGCTAAGCAAATATAACTGCATCACTTTACAAACATCCCTGAGAATGCACAAAGAGAGGCCTTACCTGCATCCAAATCCCTGCTTCTGTTTCATAGTTCTCTAGAACATACTGCACTTTACACATTTTTTATGCTATCTTTGCATCTCTTTTCAAAATGGAAAATGATAGCAATTTTGCTTTTATGCTAAAATTCTTGTAAAAACCTGGATACTATTCATCTATTTTTATAGAAGAAAGCCAATATTTTAAAGTATTTATATAAACCCAAACTGTGTACACAGTCTGTTTTCATCATCAGTGCTGATATTCAACACAGTCTTATTTCCCAAACTGTAAAATTACATATGAATGATGTGCTTTAATTACAAAACATTACTGAAATTCATTTAATCCCTGTAGTGCTTTGGGAAGTTAAGACTATGAGCTCACTGAATTTTAGTGACTTCCCAGTGCTTAGTACAGTAGCATTCACCCTTAGAGCCCTCAGCCAATACCTGGTGATTGACTGATCCCAATGGACAGTGGCAGAAGATCATAGCAGCTATTTCCTAGTGACAGTGCTTTGTTTCTTGAATACAATAAGTTGTGAAAATTAAATTATGCTATACAGTTTAGCCATATTTCTTCACTTTATGTAGATGTGGTTGGGAGATATGTTAAATTCTACCTGCAAAAGATTAGGTCAGCTTTACCAAACCTTATATTAATTGTAATGGTGATAATAATATTGGATTCTACATATACAAATCTCAAATGCCTCATTTCTAATGATTTTTTAATGATGGTTAGAGTCACATCATGCCTTAAGCCATCAGTTGTATCAGAAAGACAACTAGTAAATTTGGTAAGAAAATAAATCAAAACTATTATTTGACCTAACTTACCAGTTGTTTGATTAGTTAAGTCAAAATGACCAAACAATAGTCCTGTGTAGACAATGTTTTAATCACATTACTCTTTAATAAGATCCTGCATGTAGAGAAGACTATCTGAATAGCCCTAGTTTGGATCATTTGCTACATTAAATTGAGAAAGCAGCCAGAAACAATAAACCAAATCACGCCAATGATTTAATATGACATTACATTTAACTTTTCAGCAATATATGGGTGTA
Organism: Cynocephalus volans; assembly: GCF_027409185.1. Classification (NCBI taxonomy): domain Eukaryota; kingdom Metazoa; phylum Chordata; class Mammalia; order Dermoptera; family Cynocephalidae; genus Cynocephalus; species Cynocephalus volans. The sequence continues at coordinate 117,955,524 of NC_084462.1, read as the reverse complement.
ATTCAAAAAGTTCATGGAAAAATAGGATGGAAAGAAAATATGAATATTTCCATGAACTTTTTGAAGTACCCTAGTACACAATGCAGAAAACAATATTCATCCATGGATACCTAGTAAAATATGCCAATACCAAACCCCTGGCTGGCATACAAGTTAGTTATGCTGGCCATCATAATAACTAGACATATGAACATACATTAGCTCAGAAGATGATTTTTTTTTTTTTTTTTGTGACCGTCACCCAGCCAGTGAGTGCACCGGTCATTCCTATATAGGATCCGAACCCGCGGCGGGAGTGTCGCCGCGCTCCCAGCGCAGCACTCTACCGAGTGCGCCACGGGCTCGGCCCTAGAAGATGATTTTTTTAAAACATGTTACCAGCTGTCCAATTGTTATTGCTATACATTTTAAACAAACACAAGAACCAACATTTTACAACTACTAGTATGCTTTATACCGTAACGGGTTCTAAAACAGTACCTAAGTCCCTACCAGTTCTAATGCTCTAGATAGGGGTTGGCAATCTACGGCCTGCATGCAGGTCAATCTAGCCTGCTGCCTATTTCTGTACAGCCCACAAGCTAAGAATGTGTTGTTGTTTAAATTTTTTAAATGGTTGAGAAAAAATAACTCATAAGAATAATATTTCATGATGTCACACTTAGATTTTAATGTCCACAAATGAAGTTTTATTAAAACACAGGTACATTCAGTTACAACTTGTCTATGCAGCCACCTTTGTACTATAACAATAGAGCTGCAGCAGAGACCTCATGGCTAATGAGGTGCTGATGCCTGTTCTAGAACTCTATAACTAGTTTTTGTCTTGACTTTCTAACATCCCCCTTTAGGTAATCTTTTGCCAGGGCCAGAAAATATAGTACTATTTTATATAATTTAGTGAAGAAAGACGGGAGAATAATCAGAGTGTGCATTTGTGCTCATGATTGACTCTCTATGGAAATAGTTCATTTATAAAGTTTTTAAGAAATAAACATGTTAAGTTTCTTTCTTGATTGATATTGTAATTGCTAGATAATCTCATTTCTTTAACAATACAACCAGCAATGATGCCCTATAAAAGTTGAGCCTTTCAGGACTCAACATTGACCTGTTAGAAAAGCAGGAAACTGGAACAGAAAAAGCTTCCATTTGGATAGAGGCTTGTTTTCCTTGTGTTTCTATCAGAGTTAATTTCAGCATTATTTTGGAATAATTTTAGATTTAGAGAAAAGTTGCAAAGACATTACAGAAAGTTTCCATGTAACTTTCACCCAGTTTCCCCAATATTAGTATCTAATGTCCCTTTAAAATTATTCTTTTCATTGAATTACAACGCTCATGCTTTTGAACAGCCTACACATGTTTTATGAATTTGGACATGATGATATCATTTGCTCTAAAATGGGCCACTGTCTACACATGAGCCATATATGTGCACATATGTTCACATATAATGTAAATGGGGAAAAGGGATTCCAATGATATGTGGATGAACATAGAAAAAAAAGTTTCTTTATTATAGAGCAAAATGTGCTGAATGGGGATTCCAGAGGCCCAATTTCTAGACCCGACTCTGTTACTGACTTTGATTTTGTCACTAAACTTCTCTCTACATTGGTTTTCTCAACAAAACAGCAAGGGGATTGAAACAGATGATCTGTATGGTCTTAAAACCAAAAATTCTATTGGCCTTCTTTTGCTGCTCAAGTTCTGACATTTACTGACATATTGCAGACACAGAAAAGCTGCAATCAATCAGTATGCAAAGCCACATTAGTTTTTACTGGTGGAGGTCACCATACGTTTATTAAGGCATAGCTAAGACTTATGCACAGTATCCAGAAAGCTGTTTCTGAAAAATTAAAGCCACAGTACAATTTCAATCATATAAAGAAGTGAGAGGTGACTCTTTGTTTTCTATGCCCATGAAATATTGTTATCTGTAGAGAACTGAAACTATATATTGTGCTATATAAGAGGTGATGGGGATAACAAAAGCACATTAGAGAATTCCAGTCCTAAAGAACAGAGCACAAAAACTTGAAAGTCCTAAATAAGGGAGTACATTGCAGTATGATATAATACCACAGGATGCCATGCCTAAAATATTACATTATCAAGAATTGGTAGACTTTTAAAAATAATTTGGTTGGGATGTAGGATATAAATAAGTTCACTACAGTTTTGTCAAGAGAGCAAAAGCAAATAAAAAGTATCTAAAGTTCTAGATCCATACTTTATCTATATCCTATTTGGCACTTGACTTATTTAATTCAAAACTTCATTGCATGCTGTCTTATTTTTCTGTCTTTTATTTATAATGACTAAATGTGTTCAAACCTAGATAACCAAAACATCTTCAAGAGAAGGAGGTATGTCATGTATTTTCGAACCCACATCCCAAGGGAGACATGATACCTTCACGTACAGGAGAATTAAACAGAATAAAAGAAAAATAGATATATTGGCAGAATATAAAAAGTTAGAGCATGTGATTTTTGAAATTATTAATAAACAGCTTCAAGAAGCCCAATAGTCCCAGAAGAGGCTAATCTGAGATAATAATTGCTAAATCCTTTCTAGTTTTGAATTAGAGAGTAAGTAATCATCCAGACCAGAATCACTGACAAAAGAGAAAACTGAGGTGCCCCACCAACCCTCAGGCCCCAAGGCAGCAACAGGCAGCTGAGCATTGGCAACACTCCTTGCCACTGCTGCAGACACCAGGGTGGAATGAGGGGACCATGAATGCCCCTGCCACAATAACTAAACACAAACAGAAATACTAGAAATATGAAAAGCTAAGAAAGTATGATACCACCAAAGGAATATAATAACTCTCAAGTACTAGATCCTATAGAACAGGAAGACCTTGAAATAGCTGACAAGGAATTTTGAGCAATAAGTCTAAGGAAACTAAATGAGATACAAGAAGACTCAGACAACACAACGAAATGAGAAAAAGTAAACAGGACCTGAAAGAGGAAATGTACAAAGAAATCAATGCCTTGAAAAAGAATGTAGCAGAGCTGGTGGAACTGCAGGATTCATTCAACAGAATGACAAACACAACAGAGAGTCTAACCAGCAGGCTAGAACAAAGAGAAGAGAGAATTTCTGACCTTGAAGACAGCCTGTTCAAAATAACACAGGTGGACCAAAAAAAAAAAAAAGAAAGAAAAAGAAAAAAAAGAAAAAGAAAAAGAAAACAGAATTTAAAAAATTGGAGAAAACCTAAGAGAGATAATAGACAACCATAAGTGCTCAAATATCCAAATAATGGGTATTCCAGAAGGCGAGGAAAAAGAAAATGGCATTGGAAATATATTCAATGAAATAATAGAAAACTTCCCAGGTATAGGGAGAGATACTTCAGATTCAGGATACCTAATTCAGGAGGTATATAGGAGAGATCTTCAGATTCAGGAGCTCAAAGATCCCCAAACATATTCAATCCAAAAAGGTTTTTTCCAAGACATGTTATAGTCAAATTGGCAAAACTCAAAGACAAAGAGAGATTCTTAAACTCTGCAAGAAAGAAGTGTCAAGTAACCTATAAGGGAGCACCTATCAGACTAACATAAGACTTTTCATCAGAAACCCTAAAAGCCAGAAGAGAATAGGATGATATATTCAAAATACTAAAAGAAAAAAATGGCCAGCCAAGAATACTTTCCCCAGCAAGGCTATCCTTCCCAAATGAAGGAAAAATAGTATATTTCACAAACAAACAAAAATTGCAGGAGTACGCTACCACATGACCAGTCTTAAAAAAAATTCTCGGGTACTAGGTCTGGTACCTGAAAAACAAACATCACTACCATGAATACTTAAGAAAGAGCAAAACCCACCAGTAAAATAAAAAATGCCAACAATAAAGAGGGAAAAAGGTTATTTACCATCCCAAGAAACCAACAAACACAGAAGACAAACAGTAAATCTGAAAGAAAGGAACAAAAGATATTTAAAACATCCAAACAAAAATCAATAAAGTGCCAGGAGTAAATCGACACCTTTTAATAATAACTCTTAATGTAAAAGGATTAAATTCCCCACTCAAAAGACACAGGCTGACTGACTGGATTAAAAAGATGGACCCAACAATATGTTCCCTTCAAGAGACTTGCCTCACTGTAAAGACACACATAGACTAAGAGTGAAAGGATGGAAAAAGATATACCATGCAAATAGAAACGAAAAAAGAACTGGAGTAGCTATTCTTAATTAAGATAAAATAGACTTTAAACCAAAAACCATAAAAAAATAAAGAAGGCCACTAAATAATGATAAAAGATCTAACCATCAAGAAGACAAAACAATCATAAATTTATATGCACCCAACATCAGAGCAGCCAGATATATAAAGCAAACACTATTAGACCTAAAGAAAGAGATAAACATGAATACTATAATAGTAGGGGACCTGAACACTTGACTCTCAACATCAGACTGATCATCTAGGCAAAAAATCAACAGAAAAATACAAGATCTAAACAATACTTTAGATCAATTGGACTTGGCAGACATCTACAGAACATTTCATCCATCAGCTTCAGAATACTGATTCTTCTCATCAGCACATGGAACATTCTCCAGAATAGACCACATGTTAGGTCACAAATCAAGTCTCAGCAAATTCAAAAAGATTGGAATTATTCCATGTGTTTTCTCAGACCAGAATGGATTAAAACTAAATTTAATAACAAATGAAACTCTGAAAACTATACAAATACATAGAAATTAAACAACATTCTATTTAATGACATATGGATCCAAGAAGAAATTAAACAAGAAATCAAAAAATTAATTAAATATAATGAAAATAATGACACATCATACCAAAACCTGCAGGATACTGCAGAAGCAATACTAAGGGGGAAATTTATTGCACTAAATGTTCACTTCAGAAGAATGGAAAGATGGCAAGTGAACAACCTAACACTTCACCTTAAAGAACCAGAAAACCAAGAACAATCCAAACCCAAAGTTAGTAGATGGAAAGAAATTATTAAGAGCAGAACGAAATGAAATAGAAACCTGAAAAACAATACAAAAGATCAATGAAACAAAAAGTTGGTTTTTTGGTAAGATAAATAAAATTACAAGCCATTAGCAAGGCTAACTAAAAAAGAAGAAAGAAGACACATAATAATAATTAGAAATGAAAAAGTGATGTTAGAACCAATACCTCAGAAATACAAGGAATCATTCAAGACTACTATAAACAACTATACACCAACACATATGAAAATCTGGAGAAAATGGATAAATTTCTGGACACACACAAACTACTAAGACTGAGCCAAGAAGACACAAAAAATCTGAATAGACCTATAACAATCAAAGAGATTAAAGCTGGTATCAGCAGTCTCCCAATGAAGAAAAGTCCAGCACAGGATGGCTTCACTGAAGAATTCTACCAAACCTTTAAAGAAGAATTTATACCAACTCTCTACAAACTATTCCAAAAAACTGAAACAGAGGCAATTCTCCCAAACTCATCCTATGAGGAAACATCACCCTGATACCAAAACCAGACAAAGATATGACAAAAATAGAAAACTACAGGCCAATATCTTTGATGTATATAGATACAAAAATCCTCAATAAAATACTAGCTAATAGAATACAGCAACACATACATAAAATTATATACCATGATCAAGAGAGATTCATCCCAGTGATGCAAGGTTAGTTTAACATACACAAATCAATAAATGTGATACACCAAATCAACAAAATCAAAGACAAAAACCATCTGATCATCTCTATAGATGCTGAAAAATCACTTAACAAAATTCAGCATGCCTTCATGATAAAGACTCTCTGTAAATTGGTTATAGAAGGAAAGTATCTCAACACAATTAAAGCCATACATGACAAACCCACTGCCAATATCATCCTGAATGGGGAAAAGTTGAAAGCTTTTCCATTAAGAACAGGAATAAGAGAAGGATGCCCACTCTCACCACTCCTATTCAACATAGTGTTGGAAGTACTAGCCAGAGCAACCAGAGGAGACAAGGAAATAAAGGCATCCATATTTTGGAAAAGATGAAGTCAAACTGTCTCTGTTTGCAGATGATACAATCCTATACGTAGAACAGCCTAAAGACTCTACAAAAGAATGCTTAGAGTTAATATATGATTTCAGCAAACTTGCATGATACAAATCAACACACAAAAATCAGGAGCATTTCTATATTCCAACAATGAACTAGCAGAAAAAGAAATCAAGAAAGCTAGCCCATTTACAATACTCAACAAAAAAATAAAATACCTACGAATAAAGTTAATGAAGGATGTGAAAAAATCTCTATGATGAGGACTGCAAACCACTGCTGAGAGAAATTAAAGAGGACACAAGAAGATGGAAAGATATCCCATGCTCTTGGGCTAGAAGAATTAACCTTGTGAAAATGCCCATATTACCCAAAGTGATCTACAGATTCAATGTAATCCATATCAAAATTCCATTGACATTCTTCTCATAAACGGGAAACACAATTCTAACATTCATGTGGAATAACAAGAGACCATGAATAGGCGAAGCAATACTGAGATTAATAAATAAACCTGGAGAGTTTCAAGATGGCGGCAGCTGCGGCGGCTGGCGCGGAGTAGCTGAGGTGGAAAAGGTGGCCACTGGGCCTCAGGCAGCCGGGAAACTTGTGGACCTTCCTCTGGCCATCTCTTAAGGGAGGACTGCTGCTGCTGGCCGGCCGTGGGGGCTCAACGCCACTTTGCCCCCGGCAGGAGAGGCTGCCTCATTTACAGGCAACAGCTTTGAAGTGTGGAGCAGGAAAAGAACTGATTCTTAGCTGCAAAAGTGAGTCTTGAAACAGGGAACACGGCGCCAGGGCTGCTGTGGATGCAGCCAGGATCCCGGAGGCTGGGACCGCACTGAAGGCGGCCAGCTGCCCTATCCAGGATTCGAGGTTTCAGGCCGGCATTAAAGAAGACTCCTGGGAGCGCCCGAGCGGCGCCGCGACTGAACAGCCCGAGGCGGCAGCGCCGAGAACACGGAAGGCAACAAACCAGAGACAGAGCGAGCGCCCGACCTGGCACAGCACTGTGAGTGATCCCTGGCACAGCTCTGTTCGGGGGGTGGATGCCCACGCGGCTTCCGCCTGCACCACCAGGCCACTCACTGCCCCCGTGCTGCCTCCATTTTCCCAGGTGCGGGCAGCTCCGCCCTGCTCGGCCATCACTGAGCCCATTTGCTTGGCCTGGCGCGGGGCTTTCCGGACCCTGCGGGCCGACCTCCTCTCCCACTCCCTCCGCGGTTCTCTGGCAGGGCTGGGGGTGTGGGGCGTCCCGACCAGTTTTGGGAGGGCTAGGAAGTACGGGCGGGCCGACTGTCACTCCACCACACCCTGGACTCCGGCCCCGGTAAACTTCCTGTTACTGGGAGGCAGATACGATCTCTGCGACCACCAGTTTGGAAAAAAGCCTAACAAATTTCTGGTTGGGAATAGTGTGGTAGGAGAGTTCCCAGGTCCGCTTGAACCTGCCGGAGAGCAGGCTGCAGGCGGGCACTAGACTCGGTTTATACCGGGGGGATACAAAGGTGAACAAGACCCGAGAAAGATCTACACAGTGCTACAAAGGCACCCAGAGAGACCGGTCGTCTGTGCCTAGCAGAAACCTGGTAGACTTCCTGGGCGAGGCGGTGCTGAGCAGGGTCTTGAAGGCCCAGCTGATAGACGAGGGGTGCAGAAGACACGCCCCAACCCAGCACAGTGTGCACAGAGGGGGGAGACGTGCGGCCAGGGAGGCGGAGACTCGACAGAAACCATACACCCGGTGGGGTCGCCACTGCATGATCTAACAGCCTGGGCCAGAGCACACGGAATGGGGAGAAGTCCTGTACAGAAAGTGAAAGCTCAACAGAGATCACACACCCTGTGGTACGTGATCCACCAGCCCAGCAGAGTACAAGCTGACCAGAAAGGTGGCTCCCCGGAGAAGCCCAAGACCCGAGGCAACCACACACACAAGACACTAGAGGCCAACTGAGCAGTCACGGCGGAAGCCATACCAAATTGGCAACCACAGCAACATCCTAGTTAGTCATTAGTCTTAAACCGGTGGACTGTGAAACCCCCTGCCACAATGAATAAACACCAAAAAAAAGACACCAGAAATACAAAAAATCAAGAAAGTACACCACCAAAAGTTAATAAATCTCATACTCTAGATCCTATAGAACAAGAAGCCCTTGAAATAACTGACAAGGAATTTCGAGTGATAATTCTAAGGAAACTGAATGAGATACAAGAAAACTCAGCTAGACATCATGATGAAATGAGGAAAAGTATACAGGATCTGAAAGAGGAAATATACAAGGAAATCAATGTCCTGAAAAAAAATGTAGCAGAACTTGCTGAACTGAAGAAGTTATTCAGCGAAATAAAAAACACAACGGAGAGTTTAACCAGCAGGCTTGTCGAAGTTGAAGAGAGAACCTCTGAACTTGAAGATGGGCTGTTTGAAATAACACAAGCAGACAAAAAGAAAGAAAAAAGAATCAAGGACATGGAAGAAAATCTGAGAGAGATATCAGACAACCTCAAGCGCTCAAATATCCGAGTCATGGGTATTCCAGAAGGGGAGGAAAATGGAGATTCCATTGAAAACATATTCAACAAAATAGTGGCAGAAAACTTCCCAGGTATAGGAAAAATCACAGATCTTCAGATCCAGGAAGCTCAACGATCTCCAAACATATTCAACCCAAAAAGGCCTTCTCCAAGACATGTCATAGTCAAATTGGCAAAACTCAGAGACAAAGAGAGAATCTTAAAAGCTGCAAGAGAGAAGCGTCAAATCACCTATAAGGGAGCCCCAATCAGGTTAACATCAGACTTTTCATCACAAACCCTAAAAGCTAGAAAGGAATGGGATGATATTTTCAAAATACTAAAAGACAAAGATTGCCAGCCAAGAATACTCTACCCTGCAAGGCTATCCTTCCGAAATGAGGGGCAAATAGTATATTTCTCAGACAAACAAAAACTGCGGGAGTTGACTACCACAAGACCACCCTTACAAGAAATCCTCAAGGGAGTACTGGGTTTGGTTCCTGAAAAATAACTACCACTGCCATAAAAACCTAAGAAAAATCTAAACCCGCTAGTACAATAAAAATGGCATTCATGAAGAGAAAACAAGCTAACAAAAACACTATCTACAACCTAAGGAACCAACAAACAAAGAAACCAAACAGTAAATCAGAAAGCAAGGAACAAAAGACACCTAAGACAACCAAACAACCAATAAAATGCTAAGAATAAATCAACACCTTTCAATAACAACTCTTAATGTTAAAGGCTTAAATTCCCCAATTAAAAGACACAGACTGGCTGACTGGATCAAAAAGCAGTACCCAACTATATGCTGCCTACAAGAGACCCACCTCACCCATAAAGATTCACACAGACTAAGAGTGAAAGGATGGAAAAAGATTTACCATGCAAACAGAAAAGAAAAACAAGCTGGAGTGGCTATTCTTATATCTGACAAAATAGACTTTAAACTAAAAACCATAAAAAGAGATAATGAGGGACACTACTTAATGATAAAAGGACTGATCCATCAAGAAGACATAACAATCATAAATATGTACGCACCCAATGTTGGAGCAGCCAGATTTATAAAACAAACTCTATTAGACCTAAAGAAGGAAATAGACACTAATACCATAATAGCAGGGGACCTGAACACCCCACTGTCAATATTAGACAGATCATCTAGGCAAAGAATCAGTAGAGAAACACAAGATCTAAACAAGACTCTAGACCAATTGGAATTGGCAGATATCTACAGAACATTCCACCCAACAACCTCAGAATATTCATTCTTCTCATCAGCACATGGATCATTCTCCAGGATAGATCACATATTAGGTCACAAATCAAGTCTCAATAAATTCAAAAAAATTGGAATTATCCCATGTATCTTCTCAGACCACAATGGATTAAAACTAGAAATTAATAACAAACAAAACTCTGGAAACTATACAAACACATGGAAATTAAACAGCATTCTACTTAATGACATATGGGTCCAAGAAGAAATCAAGCAGGAAATCAAAAAGTTTATTGAAACTAATGAAAACAATAATACATCATACCAAAACCTGTGGGATACTGCAAAAGCAGTATTGAGGGGAAAATTTATTGCATTAAATGCTCACTTCAGAAGAATGGAAAGATGGCAAGTGAACAACCTAACACTTCACCTTAAAGAACTAGAAAAACAAGAACAATCCAATCCTAAAGTTAGCAGGCGGAAAGAAATCATTAAGATCAGAGCAGAACTGAATGAAATTGAAAACCAAAAAACAATTCAAAAGATCAACGAATCAAAAAGTTGGTTTTTTGAAAAGATAAATAAAATTGACAAACCATTAGCATGGCTAACAAAAAAAAGAAGAGAGAAGACTCAAATAACAAAAATTAGAAATGAAAAAGGCGATATTACAACTGATTCATCTGAAATACAAGGAATCATTCGAGACTACTATAAACAACTATATGCCAACAAATTTGAAAATCTGGAGGAAATGGATAAATTTCTGGACACACACAAGCTCCCAAAACTGAACCGTGAAGACGTAGAAAATTTGAACAGACCAATAACAATAAAGGAGATTGAAGCTGTTATCAGAAGGCTCCCAACAAAGAAAAGCCCAGGACCAGATGGATTCACAGCAGAATTTTACCAAACATTCAAAGAGGAATTGACACCGATTCTTTACAAACTATTCCAAAAGATTGAAACGGACGCAAATCTCCCAAACTCATTCTATGAAGCAAACATCATCCTGATACCAAAACCAGGTAAAGATATAACCAAAAAAGAAAACTACAGGCCGATATCCTTGATGAATATAGATGCAAAAATCCTCACTAAAATACTAGCAAACAGAATACAGCAACACATACGAAAAATTATTCATCACGATCAAGTGGGATTCATCCCAGGGATGCAAGGTTGGTTCAACATACGCAAATCAATAAATGTGATACACCATATTAATAAACTCAAACACAAGGACCATATGATCATCTCTATAGATGCTGAAAAAGCATTTGATAAAGTTCAGCACTCATTCATGACAAAGACCCTCTATAAGTTAGGTATAGAGGGAAAGTATCTCAACATAATTAAAGCCATATATGACAAACCCACTGCCAATATCATCCTGAATGGGGAAAAGCTGAAAGCTTTTCCTTTAAGAACAGGCACTAGACAAGGATGCCCACTCTCACCACTCCTATTCAACATAGTGTTGGAAGTACTAGCCAGAGCAATCAGAGAAGAGAAGGAAATAAAGGGCATCCAGATTGGAAAAGATGAAGTCAAACTGTCCCTGTTTGCAGATGACATGATCCTATATATCGAACAGCCTAAAACCTCTACAAAAAAACTGTTGGAATTGATAAATGATTTCAGCACAGTAGCAGGATACAAAATCAACACACAAAAATCAGTAGCACTTCTTTTCTCCAATAGTGAACATGCAGAAGGAGAAATCAAGAAAGCCTGCCCATTTACAATAGCCACCAAAAAAATAAAATACTTAGGAATTGAGTTAACCAAGGAGGTGAAAAATCTCTATAATGAGAACTACAAGCCACTGCTGAGAGAAATTAGAGAGGATACAAGAAGATGGAAAGATATTCCATGCTCTTGGATTGGAAGAATCAACATAGTGAAAATGTCCATACTACCCAAAGTGATATACAAATTCAATGCAATCCCCATCAAAATTCCAAAGACATTTTTCTCAGAAATGGAAAAAACTATTCAGACATTTATATGGAACAATAAAAGACCACGAATAGCCAAAGCAATGCTCAGCAAAAAAAATAAAGCTGGAGGCATAACACTACCTGACTTTAAGCTATACTACAAAGCTATAATAACCAAAACAGTATGGTACTGGCATAAAAACAGACACACTGACCAATGGAATAGAATAGAGAATCCAGAAATCAACCCTCACACTTACTGCCATCTGATCTTTGACAAAGGCACCAAGCCTATTCACTGGGGAAGGGACTGCATCTTCAGCAAGTGGTGCTGGGATAACTGGATATCGATATGCAGGAGAATGAAACTAGATCCATACCTCTCACCGTATACTAAAATCAACTCAAAATGGATTAAGGATTTAAATATACACCCTGAGACAATAAAACTTCTTAAAGAAAACATAGGGGAAACACTTCAGGAAATAGGACTGGGCACAGACTTCATGAATACGACCCCAAAAGCACGGGCAACCAAAGGAAAAATAAACAAATGGGATTATATCAAACTAAAAAGCTTCTGCACAGCAAAAGAAACAATTAAAAGAGTTAAAAGACAACCAACAGAGTGGGAGAAATTATTTGCTAAATATACATCTGACAAAGGATTAATATCCAGAATATATAAGGAACTCAAACAACTTTACAAGAAGAAAACAAGCAACCCAATTAAAAAATGGGCAAAAGAGCTAAGTAGGCATTTCTCTAAGGAAGATATCCAAATGGCCAACAGACATATGAAAAAATGTTCAACATCACTCAGCATCCGGGAAATGCAAATCAAAACCACATTGAGATACCATCTAACCCCAGTTAGGATGGCTAAAATCCAAAAGACTATGAACGATAAATGCTGGCGAGGCTGTGGAGAAAAAGGAACTCTCATACATTGTTGGTGGGACTGCAAAATGGTGCAGCCTCTATGGAAAATGGTATGGAGGTTCCTTAAACAATTGCAAATAGATCTACCATACGACCCAGCCATCCCACTGTTGGGAATATACCCAGAGGAATGGAAATCATCAAGTCGAAGGTATACCTGTTCCCCAATGTTCATCGCAGCACTCTTTACAATAGCCAAGAGTTGGAACCAGCCCAAATGCCCATCATCAGATGAGTGGATATGGAAAATGTGGTACATCTACACAATGGAATACTACTCAGCTATAAAAACGAATGAAATACTGCCATTTGCAACAACATGGATGGACCTCGAGAGAATTATATTAAGTGAAACAAGTCAGGCACAGAAAGAGAAATACCACATGTTCTCACTTATTGGTGGGAGCTAAAAATTAATATATAAATTCACACACACACATACACACATACACACACAAACCGGGGGGGGGGGGAAGAAGATATAACAACCACAATTATTTGAAGTTGATACAACAAGCAAACAGAAAGGACATTGTTGGGGGGGAGGGGGGGGAGGGAGAAGGGGGGGAGGTTTTGGTGATGGGGAGCATTAATCAGCTACAATGTATATCGACAAAATAAAATTTAAAATAAATAAATAAATAAATAAATAAATAAATAAATAAACCTGGAGGCATAACACTACCTGACTTTAAACTACACTACAAAGCAACAGTAACAAAAACAGCATCATACTCACATAAAAAGAGACACACAGACCAATAGAACAGAAAAAAGAATACAGAAATCAACCATACATCTACAGCCATCTGATCTTCAACAAAGGCATGAAGAATACACACTGGGGAAGAGACAGCCTCTTCACCAAATGGTGCTGGGAAAATTGGACATTCATATGTAGGAGAATAAAACTAGACCCATACCTATTGTCATATACCAAAATCAACTCAAAATGGATTAAAGAATTAAATATACATCCTGAAACAATAAAACTCCTTAAAGAAAACATAGGGGAAGCACTTCAGGAAGCAGGATTGGGCACAGACTTTATGAATATGACCCCAAAAGCACAGGCAACCAAAGGAAAAATAAACAAATGGGATTATATCAAACTAAAAAGCCTCTGCACAGCAAAAGAAACAATTAACACAGTGAAAAGACAATCAACAGAGTGGGAGAAAATATTTGCAAAGTATACATCTGACAAAGGATTGATATCCAGAATATACAAGGAACTCAAACAACTTAACAGCAAAAAAACAAGTAACCCAATTAAAAATTGGGCAAAGGAGCTGCATAGGCATTTCTCAAAGGAAAATATATGAATGGCCAACAGACACACGAAAAAATGCTCAACATCACTCAACATTAGGGAAATGCAAATCATAACCACTTTGAGAGACCATCTCACTCCAGTTAGGATGGCTAATATCCAAAAGACTGAGAATGATAAATGCTGGCAAGGATGTGGAGAAAAAGGAACCCTCCTCCTACACTGTTGGTAAGACTGCAAAATGGTGCAGCCTTTATGGAAAACGATATGGAGGTTCCTCAAACAATTACAGATAGATCTACAACATGACCCAGCTATCCCACTGCTGGGTATATACCCAAAGGAATGGAAATCATCATGTTGAAGGGATACCTGTACTCCCATGTTTATTGAAGTGCTATTTACAACAGCCAAGAGCTGGAACCAGCCTAAATGCCCATCATCGATGAGTGGATAAGGAAAATATTGTATATCTATACAATGGACTACTACTCTGCTATAAAAAAAAATGAAATAGTACCATTCAAAGCAATATAGATGGACCTATATTAAGTGAAATAAGCCAGGCACAGAAAGAGAAATACCATATGTTGTCACTTATTTGTGGGAGCCAATAAATAAATAAGTACACAAATAAATAAATGTGCGGGGAAGGAGACACAAAAATCATAACAATTCCTTGAACTTGTTAAGATAAGTGAACACATATGATGTTGATATGAGGGGAGGGGGAAAACAGAGGGGAGAAAAGGAGGAATTGATAAAGGGGCACAAAAAATCAACTACATTGTATATTGATAAATTAAAAATTTTTTAAAAAGAAAACTGAGGTCTAGGGTGGGTTTTATTATGCAGGTCACATGGTGTGTTTAATTTTATTAAATGCTGTCACACCATTATTTATTTATTTCACATTCATTTCTCTATGAATTGTACACACCTCCAAGGCAGAGAACTTAAAGAGCTCATTAAGAGAAGATACTCAGATATTTGTTGAGTGGACTTGAATTTATATACCCAAGATACTCACGGGTTTCTTGATACTATTGTTTTTAACTTTCACCTTCTCTATTCATCCCATGAGATAATTGCTTTCATGCTGGAAGCCATCCCATGGAGGCTACTACTCCTTCCAGCTCCTACTACATACACTCCTTATTTTCCCTCTAGTTTCACACTATTTTCATCACTCTCCCTCCATTTTTCTTATGGTTTTCCTTTTCTTTTTACTCTCCTTTTTGTCCTTCTTCTTAGCTAGCTTATGACTTAGACCCACCCAAATTCCTTATCAGTATTATTTAGCTCTGCTAATAACAATCCCAAGATCTAATTCAATTCTACTGATTCAAGTTAAAAACATGGTTAAATACTCCTTTCATAGATATTGTATGAGGTTTCAGATATATAAAAGTGATTAAGATGGCCTAGACTATTCCCTCGATTAATCCAAATCTAGAGACAGATATGCAAAGAAACCAATTATAAGTTAACAATAAAGCAGTAGGAGAATATAACAATAATCTACAGAAAGAAAGGACTAATGCTCTGGGGAAGGAGAGATTTACATAAGAGAGTCACATCTGAGCTGAGTTCTGAAAGCTGAATAGGACTTCAGCAAACCTAAAAGAAGGTGTTGGGGCTTAGAACATGATATCCTAAAGTATGTCACTTTGGCATGCTGAGTACTTTGAACTGAAGGAGATTGGAAGCACCTCAAAAGCAAGATGTTCTCTCTGACCTTCTTCTGCCCTTTTCTCTCATTCCCCCATTTCTCCTCAAGGTGGTTACAGAAAACTCCTCTCCCCCAAAGCTAGCCATAAAACATAAAAAGGTCACTTTCTGACCTTCCTCTTTCTCTTCTGAAAATCTTCAGAACGGTATTCTGAAACTGTTCTGGAACGGTATTCTCCCCTATACCCAGAGGAAGTAATGCTACACAGACAGATGAAGAAGAATCGGGACAAACAGGACTCTCTATCTTCCCCACCTCAGTCTATTATCATTTCATCATACCCTTTTTGTCCAAACACATTTCTATACAACTATTCTTCAGCAAACCTAAGTATAAAAATACATAGTCTTCCCTGGTTCCTTGGGTCTTTATTTCTGAGGACTCTCAAACCAAGAACAGCTTGATTAAATTAATTTTTAAAGCCATGACCCTTGCAATGGGTGAGGAAAAAGTATTACCTTTTGTCCCTACAAAGGGGAAGGGTATTATGGTCAGATGATGACATGTATGGAGACATAAATGTATAGTTTTCAGCATTTGGTACTGTTAGAGAAAAATAGGATGATAGTGGAGAGAGGAACAAATGAATCCTGATGTAGGATGCAAAAGAGTACATGTGCACTCTTTTGCACACATTTTCAGAAGTCTCTACAAAAAAATTCCTCATTCCCACTTCTCCTTTTTGGCAAACAAAAACTACAGAAAACAAAACACAAGTAGTTCCCCCAATGCGGTACATTAAGTTACTGATTCCTATTCTTCATCCTGTATTCATGTCATTGGTCATGTGCCTTTGCAGTATCTCCCAACACAGGTACAGTATAATTCCCCACCCCTTGCCTTTGCTCTTCATCACACTACTTGGACTCTGGCCCAAGGAATGTGTACAGAAATGACACTGGGCCAGTTCTGAGCCTCAGCTTTAAGAGGTGTTGCATCTTTTTGCTCATTCTTCTTGCACCTTGGCCTCACCATGAAAAGAGATTCTCCCAAACAGCTGTTGCCACTTAACAGTGGATAGACCTGAGCTGAGCCCTCAGCAAGAAGTCAAGCCCAGCCAGAACTGCAGCACGAACCACAACCAGCCAGCTGAGCCCAGCCTAGATCTGCCAACCCCCAGACTAACTGTAGTGACATGAGTAAAAGTTTATTGTTGTATGTCACTGATATGTTGTGATTGCTTGCTCCCTGGCAAGAGCTGACTAGTACATCAATCATCACTCTCTAAAATATGCTTTCTTTGAGTCAGTATCAGGAGTTGAAGGTAATTCTAGATGCTCAGTAGTACCAGATGTACTGAAAACAATGGTGATCAGCCAAACCCTTTGACAGTGGCATGAAGCAAGAAACCAGCAACACTATATGATATTTTTCATGCTGAATTAAGTTATAATTCAATGTGCTAGAGTCTACCTTCATAGATCTCAAAGCTTTTTATGATAAAGTATGAAACTCAAAAGAATTAGAGTGTTAGAGACAAATGCTGTCATCATGAATCCCACAGTTATCAGAAAGTCCTTCCTGTCCAGTGTCACAGATGCTGATCCTGTGGAAGTGTGGTGACATAAACAATGCTTGTCTTATCATGATATAAAATAAAAGAAAGTAAAAAGTTAGTTTTTAAATGAGCTCCTTTCAGAAGTCATAACTGCACTAGAAATATGTAAAAGGATAAGAGCACATATTAAAAAGCCTCCCTGGAAGCATACCTACGAAAAAGTAATTATATCATATTTCCATATACTAGTAACACCTGGCACTCACCACCAACATAAACAGTGATGAACACTGGCAGCTCAGCTTTTGGATGGTTCTGTTTCCATTTGGTGCCACCACCCACTCTGGATTGAGGCAAATAGTACTAGAGACCAGAACTGGGAGTCAGTCCCTCAGTCCAATAAAAATGAGTGAGGTAAGAACAGGAATCAAGCAAGAACCAAGTTTCTATCTTTTACTCTACTCTCCTAGTCCTACAGGAAGCTTTTGCTCAGAATCTAAGGCTTCAGTCTTGTTTCTACCCTTTGTCTGTGTAAAAAGAAAGAAAAGAATGCCACAGGCCAGTTGCATATGGTCATGCTCTGATTCTAGGAAACTTCGTCTCACATGGTTTTTTAGTATTGAGGAATATGACACTTGCCCCCAAGCTTGACTGTCACTTGGTAGAGTAAATATACGTCAGTACACAGTAAAATGCCAGAACAGGAACTGGAAGACTTCTGAGTTGCTTAGTCTAAGAAGATCTACCACTCTGACAGTCTTGGAATCTCTATCTTTCTACTGAAACAAAATCCATTTCATAAAATGCTATCTAAGTTTTGGGGACAACCATCATAGTAGTAACACAGCATCACTCTAAAGGATAGCCTATATTCAGTTATACTACCTGACTATTTTAAATGAATCCACTAAACATCTTTCCTTAAGCAAGGGTCTGGTCTTTGGCTAAGGATAGATATGTGCTGCTTACATAAAGACCTGCAAGTCTCTCCTCTCAGAAACATCTATTTACAATAGATGCCTGAAATAGTGAAGGGAAATCCTATGAAAATAGTAAAGTTCTTCCCTAATGTGTTCAGTCAATTTTAATCAACAGTTGTCTTGCATATTTTTCAATTGCTCCTTTCCAAAGGCTAAGAATGTCTTATATTTTACATATTTTAGCATTGCCTCTTGTCAAACACATAGGAAATTGTTGTTTAAAAGCATAATGTTTAAACTGAAATAAAACTTAGGCTTACAATGGTAAATATTCCCAGATTAATAGAGTTGCAGCAGACATACTCCAAAAATTGACTGGTCTGTGATATCAGAAATACAGAAAATTTATCTAGTTTTAGCAAATGTCAAATCAGCAGCTACTGCTTTTAAGATTAATAAAAGATATAATGGTTTCTAGATAGCCTCTAAATAGAGATTACTATGAATGGAGAAGTGATTTACCAACAGTCACCACAATGAGATTTCTTTAAAGGTTACAATCATCAGTTATTTAGCTGAAACACTGCTGAGAACGCCTGGTCATTTCTTGAATAATGCATAATGTTCATTGTAGATTTGATCTGTATTATAACAATACAGATAGTTCTAAAATAATGGGAAAAACTATCTGTTACCTTCCAATTGCTTAACATATCATTTCCATGAAGTAATTGACTCGGAACATATTACACACTGTCACCTGAGTATTCTTTCTGTAAGCATAACTTGTAATAATCTGTATACAATGGGCATCACAAAACAAACTCATCAACCTTTATAGACTGTTAAGAAAAGATGTGATGAATACGGGGCAGAGTAAAGGACCTTTCTGAAGCAGTAAATTAAAATGATTACATTTCTATATAGTTGTGTGGAACAAATTTAAATTTAAGCTTTGAAATTTAATTATTAACATGATCAACTCATCACATTAAAAAAAATGTTGCCTCCGTAGCGTAAGTACTTTTCATATAAATTTCCAAATTCCTTTAGGTTTATTCAAGAGCCTGCTTGGAGAAGCACGAACTGTAATGTCTATCGTTTTATTGTTGGATTATGAACTGCACTTCACATGATGCTGCAGGCTATTTATATAAGCTTGTTTATCCATATGAACTTCTTCAAGGGCACAACATAGAAGACCTTAATAAATTAAAATGAATTTCTTTGATGTTGTTTCATGAATGTTTGATTAGAATGAGTAGCAGTTTTGCAGGAAAAAACTAGGGTAAAGCCATAAAATGGACTGTACATATATTGTACAGCAGAACTGGCTTACAGAATGTGCCCACTGCATTCCTAACAACTGTTCAGAGCCAGGGTACATAGCATGGAGTCACTATGCTTACACCTTCAGTTCTAGCCTATCACCAGTTTACCAATTTTGAAAGTGTACACGTGCTAACTTAGATGCTCTGTCATCATCTAGATGGGATTTTTAAAGTAGTAAAATCTGTAATCTACCTTCCAGGCTACTAAACATTCATCCCAACTTCCTAATTTTTCTCAGTGACACCACAAGGCTCTTCCACAGACTGCAACACCTATAGGGACAGAGACTATGTTTTATCTTCTTTGTATCCATCTCAATCATAATAAGTAATTATAGAGTGGAACTGATTGAAGGTCACAAAGCAAAAATGAATTACTAGATAAAGTCCAAAACTGACAAAATTTTCACCTAGAATGTTGGATGATGGTGATACAAAGCAAATAGTGTCTGTAAACATGACATGATATGATGGAAAGAACACTAGACAGAAAGGCAAGAAAATTGGAGTCTTATCTGAGATCTGCTAACACTTAACTGTAAAGTCCTTTCCACATCACTTCCCTCATCTGTAAAATAAGGGAATAGTTCTATATGAT
The DNA here is from genome assembly GCF_027409185.1 of Cynocephalus volans. NCBI lineage: Eukaryota > Metazoa > Chordata > Mammalia > Dermoptera > Cynocephalidae > Cynocephalus > Cynocephalus volans. Next base: position 117,935,468 of record NC_084462.1, on the reverse strand, counting down.
CTACATCTATAGAACTGATTTGATCTATATGACACACATCTCTAAAAGTTTACATGATTCTAAAATAAGCTTGAATATCACATCACAGAAGAATGGATGGACAATGGAAACTTCAAACTTCTCTACTTTCATAGCCATCACTACACCAAGAAGGCATATTCATTGCTAATTTCTCCAAAAAATGAAAAGAAAAAGAAAAAATTATTATGCTAAACAAATAAATACAAGTTCAGCCCATCAATTTATTTCAAATTCCAACCTGTGTGGTTTCCAACCTGTTGTACTTATCCTTTCATTTTGCATGATTTGGAATAAACGTGAAGATAGCGTATACCTCAAACTGGAGTGAAAAAAATATATCTAACGTATGTTTACTAGGATTATATTCACTTCGTTAGCTTGGGAAAATTCACTACTGCTGTAGGATCTAGAATATGGATTACTGTATTACCAACTTGATATCTGCATTCTCAAGGGCAGAAGGACTGTAAAAGGGCAGCATGAATATGCCTTGGTTTCTTTGTCCTGGGCTACCTTATGGAGACGGTCCCCAACTTACAATGGTTCCACTTATAACTTTTTGATTTTACAGTGGTGGGAAAGCGATATGCATTCAGTAGAAACCCCACTTCCAGTATTCACACAACCATACTGTTTTTCACTTTCAGTACAATAGTCAATAAATTACATGAGATACTTAACACTTTATTATAAAATAGGCTTTGTGTTAGATAATTATGCCCAACTGTAGGCTAATGTGACTGTTCTGAGCATGTTTAAGGTAGACTAGGCTAAGCTATGATGTTCAGTAGGTTAAGTGTATTAAATGCATTGTCAACATATGACCTTTTCTACTTATGATGGATTTATGGGACGTAACCCCATTGCAAGTTGAGGACCATCTGTACTGAGGTTCTGTTCTTTAGAGTTACCTCTGTTATGTTCTAAACCTTCCAATGTTATTTTTACACTCTAGAGCAGCGGTCTGCAAACTACGGCCTATGGGCCAAATTTGGTGGCTGCCACTTGTTTTGTAAATACAGTTTTACTGCAACACAGCCACATCTTTTCACTTACATGCTATCTATGGCTGATTTCATACTACAATGGCAGAGTTGAGTAGCCCCCAAAGCCTAAAATATTTACTATATGACTCTTTACAGGAATTGTTTTCTAACCACTGCTCTAGGGAAAAATAACCTGTTACAATTTAAATTCAAATTTTCCTTCTCTCACATGCTCAACATAAATCCCTAAGTAACAGACTCATACATGCATGTACACATATATGATCACAGCTCTTAGCATGGAATTGCAAATAAATCATTGCTTTTGACCCTGCATTTCAATCTGAATCCTATAAAAGATTATAGCTCCCCACTAGTAACTTTTCCTGCAACAGGTAAGACTACAAGGAACTTTTCCAAAGATAATTGGCAAGGCATAATCACATAACTAAAGAACCTAATTCAACCCCCAGAGGAGGATGCCTGCAACTCCCCAAAATGCCTGGTTTTATTCTATGCTTATCAAGGGTCTAGGTTCAAGGCTGAGATGTAAAAATCTAGAAGATCCTTTAGGTCATATGCCTTGTATAATACACCCCTAAAGACAGAAAATCAATGGCCAACACCACATCTTTGTCAATAAATATATGCATGCATATTCAAATACCAAAAATGCCATTAATTATTAGGCATTTCAGGAACACACAAGAAAATACCTGTCTTAAGTATCAGAGTAAAAAAGCACTAACACTTAAAAATAGTGTTTTAAGAGTAACAATAAATTTTAAGAGTAATAATAAGGATTTTAAAAGGTATATGTTTCTATTTACAATTTTTAGGCAATATGTATACACAGAAACTTGAAACATTAATACATGGATTGATTTTTGTTGATTGGTAAAATCATTAACTCAAAATGTCTGCTAAAGTTGGACTCTGTTCCCTTCCTCTCTTTCGTTACTTAAAGCAGAAAATATTAGCTCCACCATTTAACAAACATTCTCATACTCCACCCATCAAGAGGAATTTGGATGTATTAGCATAACATAAATTAAAACCAAGCACTTTAATGTAAGTCATTTCATTCTCATTTCTCTGAAATCTTATATAACACAATAGACTATTTAGGTTGACAGACTTTTTGAAATAAAGTAGAAATAGAAGAGATTTATTTCACCTTCACATGGTGTCTTTCTCATGCAGAGTTCAGATTTCCACATTTGTATCCCTTTAAAGGATTTGATATGCAGGAAAAGAAGAAAGGATGAAGGTAAACATTTCATCTTAAAGACAACTACAGACCACCATATTCAAGACAGGACAGTGGCCTAAAGCTTACCTTTTACTGATGTGTTAGGTGGAGGGCCTTCCATTCGCAAGTTCCATGGAGGGTCCCCCTGGTTAGCAAAGTCCCTCATTTTCAGATAGCTAATTGTAAGTCGAATGATGGATGCCTTGTCAAGCTGGCTGGTGATGGCTGCAGGAAGAGGCAACAACTTGGCCAATTCATAGAACTCAAAATTTTCTTTTCCCCGGCGGGAGCGAGCAGCATCTCGGGATTTTTCCTTTCTCAATGCTTGTAAACTGAAATCAAAGAAGTGGAAAAGTGTTGTTTAGAATAAGTGATTTTGTCATCAGACACAAACTGCTTTATTCTTATTTCCTTTTTTCCCCAGAAAACATCTACCAAAAACTACTTCTAAGTTCAAGGGCCACAGTAAAATGAGTTCTAGGCAATGTCCACTAAAAGCATAAATTTTACCTCTGGCCTTACATGTCACAAACTCAAATTCAGTGTGTAAAAAACAGTGTTATGCTTTTTAGCTTTTCCCCTCCAGTTGTCCATGCATTGAAATATATTCATTGTTTCTAAGACATAACAAAGTTTACAAGTGAGGCTTGATGTAATTGGCTATAAGTAATCTAAAAGATTGGGCTTGTATCATGTACCTATTCTCAAACTAATTATTTTGTTCATTTAACTTTAATCACTAAGCGATCTCAAGCAATCAAAAGGAAACATTTTGAAAAATCTCTTTCAATTATCATCTTCGGGTCCAAAAGGTAAACACAAACACAACTCACTTTGACAGAATCAACAAATATAATGCTGATGTTTCCAGCCCTCAGAAAGGATCATGACACCTTCAGTCGGATAAAGAAAACATCAAATTGAAAATGAAGATTTCAATGTAACTTTATAAACATGCTGATAACTGATTGATAAGAGAATACTTTAATTCTTTATTAATGCACATACATTAGTATGTAGATAGATTCTCTAAGATACTAGAGAATAAAATACATTGGCCGGAAAAGTCAAACTTCAGATAATATAAATTTAATGTTGAAAGATAAAGCCCTGCGTGGGTTATTAAAATTTATAAACATTATAGACATATTACTTCCCAGAAGAGGCAACAGGTGGGATCCAGCATTTTCCTTTAACTATTCATGTGCATTTCTGTTTGAAGTTTGCTCACATTGCTGAGGGCTGAATCTGGAACAACTGAAGTTGTGTGTGAGCATCTGAAAGGAGAATTCTCCCTACTCTGAATTGCTCTGCTTTGTGTCTGACAAAAAATAAATTCAAAATTAGACCCTGATGATAAGTAACTAGGTAATATTTACAGTACCAAGGTTTTATTAAAGTCACTTTATGTATTCATTTTATTGAACTTTGAAGGCATTTCAAATCTTTGGATCTAGCATTCTTTTTTTCCCACTATAATATAATAAGAAAGAGAGAAATGAGGAAGGAAGCAAGACCAGAAGAATAGATCAAAATGTATTTAGCAATGTGTTTCCATTCTCTACTAACGTACTATGGAGAATAATATTCCATATTACATTATAGCATTCCTGACACTGTTCACAGTGAAACCACTATATTCACTTCAGACATCCAAAATATCTTACTGAATTACAAAATATTTTACTGAATCTATGTAACTTAACTAATGACATAATGCTCTGGCCAGATACTTGCTGGGCTAATACCCCAACAAGTTTCATGTTCATTCTATTAATAAATTATTCTACATTAGCTAACTAATGTATTTCTCAGAAAGACAAGTTAATGCTATCATTTTCAGAGTCATAGAAGTCTCAGGTGAAAAACCTTTGTCCCTCGAGAATTTTCAGGAGCTAACCTCAGGAAGAAACATCATTAATTTACAAGGAAAAGCCCTGTTATGTCACTTATTTCCCAATCTCTTGGCTGGCCTCCATCTGATTCTACAAATACTGAATTTTAGCTTGTTGAAAACTATGCAAGTAAAGTGAGAGATGTCTTAAAATATGTCAAAGCATAACCAGGATCCAGGTTAACATCTTAGGATAAAAGAATGCTTCACATTCCCCCCTTTATATAATAAAAGCAATTTATCTAACAATAGTTAAGTCAGCTGTGCCAAAAGAACTGTGTCTTTCGACATGGCTTCTCCTCCACTTGTGCCCAGGGGAGGTGCAGTCAGTGGTTCATGTTCAGTGCTCTGCTTTTGTTGTGCTCTTGTAATCAAATACAACTCCCACTGCCCGGGGTTGCCAGATTTCTGGTATTGCAGTTTCCAGAAAACAAAATTTGAATTTTCATATGGCACTTTCCAATTGTATTATGTTAACTAATTAAAGTTTTTAAAAATAGTACAAGCCAAATGAAACATGTCATGATCAAATATGGATCAAGGACTCATTTCAACAATTGTGTAATAATTTGAGAGGCCAATTTTAAAGGCAGTTTTATGTGGATGTTATATCTAATTTTTCTTTATACATGTCACTCAAATGGTCACAAATGGATTCATTTGTTATCTAATTAATATTCCTAATATTCATACCAGGAATTTCCCTATTCAACTGGAGCAAAGTAGAGGACTAAGCAATTACTCTGTAATTGCTATTAATGTATAGGCTTATCAATAATCTAAGGAAAAATTAATCCTCATTGAGAGGCAAAGCCCAAGATCAGAGGGATCAACCCAACAGGCTCCAAAGGATAGGCAAAGGGGAGATCGCTTTTCTGTATCAACTCAGGGAAGGGAGTAAGCAGACACTAATGTCTCTGAATGCATTGCCTCCACATTGTCCTGTGATGCTTTACTTACTGTTGTAAAAGAGCACTGGGTACAACTTCCTTTATTTACTTTATTTGTTCCTACCCTACCTGCTTGCTTGTTTTTCTCTTCCCCACCCCTCCTTTGTTTATTTATTTATTTTTTTACTCTAACACACACTCCCCCTAGTGAAGTAATCTTCTTGGCCATAATCTTAATAACAAAGGGTTTCCATGATTCCCACATCACATCATTATGCAGGCACCATAGTTCAGAAGACTTTCAGTGTGATAGCACTGCATTTGTAATAAGCAGTAATTGGTTTTCAGGGCAACAGCAATAAAATACAGTCAAAGGATTATAAAGGTTGTTGAGATGCTGGTATAATAGATGAAGCTAAAGACCTTAAGACAATGACACAGATTATGGATTTATCTTTCATTTGCTTTTGTGAAGCACAGCCTAGTTATAAGTAATTCTCAAATTGAATTAAGGACAATATTAAAACCTAAAATAAACTTTATATTTGTATATATTGTTCTAAACCAACAAATTGTGGTTGCTTTTCTGGAACACTATTGAAAGAATGGATTGGTTACAAAGAATATTATAGCGCTGCTCTCTACCATCTAAATATTATTAAACTTCAGATCCACAATTAGCTACTCCCTGGGCCTAAACTTCCCACTGCATAATATTCTTCCACTTAGCCTCTGGATATCAGGGAAAAAAGGCTTCTCATTAATCCTCAGCAAATGAAAATTTCAACTCTCTTCGATAACTTACATTATTAATATCCTCACCAATAATTATCACCCCAAGAAAAAACAACAAAATCAACAAACAACTCCCAAAGGCATACACACAAACAAATACACATATTTCTCTGAGTATCATGAGCAAAACTGTGTGTATATGGATATATTTGGGGGGAGTCAGTAAGTGATTTTCAGATTCTCAGGAGGGGTCCATCACCCGAACCAAAAGGGTAATAATCTAATGTCTAAAATTTCCTCTGATAAGGGCATGGATTCTGGAGCCAGACTGCCTGGGTATAAATCCTGGCTCTATTACCTACTAATTATGTAAAGTTGAGCAAGTTATTTAACTTCTACTGCCTCAGTTTCTCTGATCTGTGAAATGGGATGATAATACTATCTACTTCATAAAGTTGTTGTTAAAATTAAATAAGTTTTTTGTAAAATGTTTACAATGGCCCCTGGCACATAGTAATACTACATAAGACATGTTAAATGAAAACCTAAGCTCACTTCACACTAATCATTCTATGCTTTGAATTTCCACTCTCTTCTCACTAAGATGACTTCTATTCATTGGGTCTAACATATCACATTGTGCACTTAAAATAAAACTTCATAGCAGAGATACTGATTTTTCCTGTTATTACAGTTCCCATTATGCCTATGGTCTGTGTATACCACAGGTGTACTTAATTAGTGGTTCAAATAAAGTTATGTTTTATTTAGTGGAAGCTTAAAGGTTTATAAGTAAATTGTTTTCTGTACAGGATAAGTAGCCATTTTTAGCGCACTAAAGCAGAAAAGTTGGTATTCAATTGCAATACAAGCAATATTGTTTATGTATAAAAACGAACATCTGAAAAACTGTTAGAGAATGAATTACTCAGAAAGATTGTGAAAACTTCTATTTAATATTTTTAAATGGCAATGATAATTATTAGTCAGAAAGAGTGCATGTGTACTCCTAGAAGGAAGATGGTTTTTCCAAATATATTCCAAAAGATCACAAATCTGAAAGTTCTCTGAAGTTATGCAAAGCTCCAAATCCAGGACCATGGAGAGCTCAGCCAAGACATCTGATACCCACAGAAGTGTGGAAATTTGACAGCATCCATCTTCTTATTTGGGGGCAAGGCCAAATAATGAAATTGCAATTAAGCCAGAAGCCAGCAAAATATAACAATCACAAAAAAAGTTAAAGAGGCACTGCTACTATCACAAAGCCAATATTATGAAATTGACTCAGGATTTGTAATCTCTGTGGATCTACCATGGAGCTGGGTAAGGATGTCACTTGTTCCCTGGGTCTCTTGTCCACAGTGGGAAAAACAAATAACTTTGGACATGATGACTCATTAAATTGAAAGAGGTAAGTTATATTTTGTAGTTGATCAAATTTAGCTTTGCAAAATTGATTACTTTGGTTTCCCACTTCACAGAAATGGTTATGATTATGAAAACAATATAGGTGGACATCTACAGAGGATAACAAAGAGTAAATAATAAATATTCACAGAGAAACAACAGAAGTAAGCCAACTTAACCAAATGCTTCTTCCCCTCCAGTGATTTCTTCACAGCCATATTTTATCAGGGTTTTTTTTTACAATTTATATTTGTGAAACAGCTTCTGATATTGACATTACTGATAGATACACACACTCTCTACATAAAATCCTCTCTCTAAGCCTCAGTTTGAATACCTTCATGTAAACTTTTAGAACACAATATCTAGCCTTTATAAAAGAACATGGCACATTTTGGTTATCTAACTGTAGGGGGAAAGAAGAGGTAAGGTCAAAACCATTTTAAATTTTACCTTTTTAAAGTACTTCTAAGGAAACAGACAGGCAGGATTTTATGGATTTTCCTACTTGTTTTGCTTAGGAAAACCCAGCACTACAGACTTCTACTATTTATCAATTAATCTGGCATGCAGCCTCAAAGGAAGAAGGTCGACCTGTATTAAAAATGCAGCCATCAAAAATTCATCAAAGGCTTCAGCATTTTAACTCATGAACCTTTGAACACCTGCATACTTGTCAGATCTTTGGTCATAGTTAACAGTGAAATCTATAGTTACTACAGTACCTACACTAGCCCTGACATGAGCTGAATGAGGAGGCTTTCTAGGGAAAAGTAGATTCTATAAGCAATGCTTGCCCTTCCTTCATTACTTTTAGTAAAACAGCCCACCACACATTGACATCACAGAGAGTTCAAAGTCAATCAAATCAGCCTGCTGCAAAGAAAAAAATCTTTCAGCGGTATTTTCTTTTTTTGCATGATTGTAAATATCAGCTTTCTTACAATATAATTGAGAAATGCATAAACAACTATTATCTGGTAGTATTATGCACAACAAAGCTCACAAATAGAAGTCTTTTGATGCTCTCCAAAAAAACATAATAATTTCAGAAATCTTCATCAAATGTGTAAAGAAAGCTGGATAGTATATACTGAAAGTTAAAACTGGAACCTTCAAGTTCAAGGTAAGAACTCTGCTGCTTAACTAATGCGCTGCTCATAGCTGTCATCATTAATTTATGTTAGCCTCTGTAAACATCAAGAGTATAATAGGCCAATTTCACAACTAAATATAGATGCACATTTTGCCCTTATATAAATGGCAGATTGCTGCTGTAGATCATCACTGCAGCAACACGTCAGTAAAGATGCACTGTTTGATGGTCTGATGCTCACACAATATATAAAACCAGTTGTAATGGTTGTTTGGAAGCAAAGTGTAACACAGCAGCAAAATTTCATTTGTTCCACAAACTCAGGATATATTAAGCTTGGCTGACAAAGACTGTATGATGTGCTAAATCAGTTTGACCTTCATTCTTGCCTTATTTTTCTCATTTAACATGTGAAATGACCATTATTTTTTCAAATGTAAGAATACATGAAATTGATTGCTTTAAAAATGTGTCAAACCACATCTGCAACTGCTAACATATGATAAAGTATCAAAATCAAGATGTATACTTACATTTTTAAAACTTATATTCAGATTGAATAATCCTGACCCATTTGACTTAGGGTAACACAGATCAAAAGAGTAATTAAAACCATTCAACTGAATGCCTCCCCTCATCTTCAGAAAGTGTCTTGTGTATGTTTGAACTTAATAATTAAATTAATTGGTTTTAGCCAATGAGCATTTTTATTCTTAACACTTTAAATAAGAGGATTTAATTCCAGAATGAGTCATTAGAATAGTAATAAAGAAAGCCGAGAGGTCTGCACAGTCCTTTTCAACCAATGTTCACCTTGATTCAAATAACCCTTGAATGAACCACAGCAAGACCAAGCTATTCATTGTATGCTTTGGTGTCTGCCAAAAACCTCGTGAATCAAAGTGTTTTGTTCTTCATTTTCCCCCAGAACTTTAAGCTATACAACTGGCAGTTCCATAATAATGGAAAAAAGTGCAGCTTTATCTAGTAATTTCTCTCTACCCAATAAATAGCACTTTACCTTGGAGCAACTTGTATATTTCACACCTTAAATTTCTATTTACCAAATCAGCTAATCACTTCACAATTGAACTCAGAACAAAAAAAAATTATCAATTAAAGTGGTTGAAACTCCCACAAATTATCATTTAGGAATGAAGTAATTGCTTTCATCAGGGCAGAAAAGCCCGCCAGAACAGAAATGTCACTTTAGATTAGTGTTCTCACTCCTGAAGCTGTGGATGACACAGCTGATATAAGACTAAATGCCAAGACCAATCAATTGCTTTTGTGGCTCTGCTCTGAGCTGCTGTAAAAGGGGCCATTTTCTAGGATCTACTCTTCATTATAGTAAATGCTATCTCCTTGGTAACATAATTCCATTTCTCATAAATTCTGTCTGAGAGCATTGTCCTAACAATGGATGTTTGTGGAAAAGAATGCTGTTGGTTTAATGCACAGAATTAAGTGTGAATGGCTGTCAAACTGCTATAGTTTACTAGTTCTTAAACATAAATTGAAGTCTTATACATTAAAAAGAATTCTTGGGGAGAAATAAATGTCCTGAGCAAGGGTAAGATATTGTATTTGAAGGTTTTGTGCCCCTAGTTTAGAATTTTGACCATTCTAGTGTTTATCTGTCCTGTACATTAAATCAGTCAGCTCACAACAGAGGTGAGGGAAAACTTCACTTACTTTCTCAACAGTGTAGTTTGCAAATGTGAGACTTCAGAAGCAACTATGGACTCATTAAGCAACTGCATGCGATTTGTGAAGCCACAACTGTGTTTAAGGGGGAAAAAAAAAAGAAAAAAGGTATTTCTGAGCCAAGCCCTACCTGGAAAGCATCCAGATCTTAATTTGTATTGTTCATCCCTCTGAAGTTACAAGAATCGGGGTTCCAGGCTCCAATTAAAAGGAAATTGAAGAAGCTAATATAGTGAGAAAGCAGCAATTCCCTGCACTGCTCTCTTCGAGTCTGAAGTTTAGAAAGAGATTCAGGATCACGGGTCTTTGCCCGACATGGGATAAAGGCTTTCCCATCCTGGTGAGCACACATGTGTAACTTCCATTAACGGTAACAGGAGTCGTGAGCACACATTGAGAGGAAAGTCTACTGCTAAATATTTGAAAGGGTCAGAGCATCTCTGCGGAAAGACAAAATGAGAGGAACAGTGGAAACCCTTTGATGGCAGGACATTTTACCGAACATGCAAAGGGCAACTGCTGGGATTTCTACCACTCCAAGGAACTATAGCACTATTTTTCTTAATATCAATAGCAGGAAAGTACACGTTATTTCTACTTTTTAAGAGTATTCAGTACCATCAAAGAACAGCATAGAACTTGGTATAATAATAAACGTTAACATGTTTGAATGCTTACCAAGAGGGTACTTCAAAGAGTTTGTGGAAAAATGGAATTAAAATATAACATGAATCCTTCCACAAACTTTTTCAAGTGCCCTTGTATACTTCAGTGAGGGCCTAAATGTTTTAAATGTTATCTCATTTCATTTATGGTTGCCAATATCAGCAATGAGGGGGAAAACCAGTAAAAGCAATTATGGAAGGCAGATAATCTATACTGGATATGTCTGACACTAAAAACAGTGCTGCTTTCAGCCACTTTTTTTTCAGGCATGGGGGCCACTTATGAGTTTTATACTTTTCCTCCAACTTCCCACACCCATCCTGCAAAACTGGAAGTTTTCTTGTCTCAGGGAGGGCTTTCCCTGGATGCTGGACATTAGGTGCTAAAAGCAGAACAGTCCTGGGCAAACCAGGACAGTTAGTCCCCTCACACATGTTAGTGTCCTCTATCTCAGAAGAAAATCAAAGCACAGAGAGGGAAAGTAACTAATCTAAGGCCAATGATGGCTGGAGGTGGAATTTGAACCCTGGCAAGATAACTCAAATACGTCCTTATCACCACCATACTATATTGCCTCCATAGGAATAAAGTCCTCATGATTCCCTTTTTCCTTGTCATATTTATAGGGCAATTAGGTCACTGATAAAGTTTTATTTAATTTATAATCACCCATATAAATTCCACAGTAATTGCTATGAAAACTTAATTCCTTAATGAAATATCCAATAAAACCCCTATTTTTCAGGTTTATAAACACATTCCACTTAGACTAGATAAATTTCCTGTTAGTTGCTATAAGTCTCAATTAAATTGCTTTGGAATTCAAATTTGACCTTTTCTAGAGGGAAAATTCATTTTTTTCTTTTAATTTTCTTTAAGTGTGATTTCAAACACTTTGAAAGCAAAACGAAGTGGAAGAAAGCTTTTGAAAACTTTCAAGCTTGATAGGACACACTTGGAAAGGAGTGTGTCATGCTTTGACAAGTTTGAAGATCTTTAAGTATGAAAAATGAAAGTTATGGTCATGTGAACACTGCAAACATAACACATGCTTGTACGTGACATCAATGAACACACCATTATACTTTAACTGTCTGCATTCTTTTGTGAAATAGAAATCACTAAGTAAAATGGTCACCCTTTCTTTAAACGCTACAACTGAAAATACAAGTCCATCAGCCTCAAGAGACAATATACTCTGTCACTTATCTGACTTTTTTTTTTAAGACACGTTTTTACTTTATCTTTCATCCAGATTCCAAAAGCACAGTGTATGGTTGCCAGAGGTATAAATTGTTACAATTTCTAGAGAACGCTTTGACAAATATGAGGATACTTCAAAAAGGTCATGGAAAGATTTGTATTATCTTTTAATTCTATTTTCCACAAACTTTTTGAAGTACCTTTATACATATCTAAAGGCTTAGAAAATTGGGCCCAAGCTGACTTCTAGAAACTGTATGAAAAAATAACCAAGAATGTGAATAAACATATTGATAAAAGGATACTCACTGCATCTTTGATAAATTAACTTAGAAATAAATTATAAAATTGTCTCAAAATATTGAAAAAATTGCCAATGGTTTGGAAAAATTCTTACAATAGGTTAAGCAATAAAAGGTGGTTTATAAAGCTTCATGTGTAGTAGGATGATATAACTACAGCTATATACATCTGTATCTATATAGATAGATATAGAGATAAAATATATCCAAATCTAGATGAATTTCCACAAACCAAAATATTAAGATTGCTTACTTCTACAAGGTAAGATCATTCCTTTTGTGTGTAAGGAGTGGAGTTTACCTCTATTTGCCAAAGTTTCTTCTCTAATCATATATCATTTTAATATAAAATTACTTTTTTAAAAAAATAAAACATAATTTATTAAAGTCTGAGTTAAGCCTGAGGAGTGCCTTGATGCTTATCGGTACTTTTTGTCCAATAAATGGCTATCAAATGTCACCATGTAATAGTAGGGCCTGAAAAATATTTGGGCAATATACTTGGCTTTGTCACTCCTCTAAAAGAGAGCTGGAATTAAAACAGTTGGGAGAAGCCTTTGTCCCTTCTCAAATTATCCCACAAGGGTCTCAACCAGACGATTAAGTCGTTTAGCATACAGCTAGGGCTCCTATGTCCTTTGTGGCCTCTCAACATCCCAAAGCAGCAGTTTGCCCACTTTTCCAGTTGCTGGTTGGTGATGAAATATAGTTCCATTCAGTGACTGACTTTTTCTGTATGTCACGAAACCTTTAACAGCCTATTGGCAGCTATAGATGCTTATCTGTGAGAAAACTATACAAATAAACACAGAAAATATTGCATAGAATGAATAGGCTTCATTCCTGACCCAAGCCTAGGATAAGATCTCTACCAAGCTTTGTAACATTGATTCAACTACTGTAATCAGTATCATTCTTTGTTTTTTAATTGACTACTACGCCTTCCACTTTTAATAGGGTTTGGCCCTTGCTGGTAAGGTGGTGGCCTCTAAAGGCAATAAACTATATATATGAAGCAGCCAAGATTTTTTATGTGCCAGGGATTACCATATAAGATTTTATTTGAAGAGGTATGATAACTCACTTAGGTACTTTATAAAGTAAGACAACACAGGGAATGAATGTTTGTCCCTAGGTTTCCATTACTCATTCGGAAACCAAGTCTTTCACGGACCCAACATTCTTTTGAAAAACTTTAATAGACATTTAGTCCTCTCATAAAAATCTGATCTTAAGGAACTGTAAATAAGTTATTCTGAGCTAAATCTAACAGGATGATAAAGATCAATAAACTTTTAATGTATAAAATAAATGTTAAAAATATAGAACATAAGGATAAAATAATTAGGCACATTTTCATATTTGATGAGCACACAAATTACTCATGGTAAAAGGTTGTATCATCAGCATATAAGAAACTGAAAAAGTTATAGTTATCTTATTAACTCAAAGGCAGCACTGAATTTCCTGATTTGGAACAAATTATTACCATAACTTAATAGTAACACAAATTTAAACTGTTGATAGAGAGTTCTCAGATGTAGGAAAGTACACAATGATTTGTAAGTTGATGTAAAGGGACTACTTGATTAAAATAGGGCCATGAAAGCCAGCAATGTTCTTAATGAACTTCCATCACACAGCCTCCATAAATAACTTTAGTATCTGAATCTATAAGCCACCAAATAATTAGTTGGAAATATATAAAATGTGTAGCATATGGTAAAGCACTTTCCCCCTGCCCTGACAGTTCAATATGATCCTTGAAAAAAATGAATACCCTGTTTGCCTATTGCAGACATTTTGCATGAGCCCTTTCTTAAATCCACCTGCTATCTTCTCTCTGAATTTTATTTAGTTTTATTTAGGCTGTTACGATATTCATCTCAGTTTCCTCTCACGGTCTCCTTTTGAGTTAATCAGCCAACAGAAGCTCACTTAGTGTTTAGTTTCACTTCTGAAAACAGTGATGTTTCCCAATAGCATAGTCACAAAGACCGTGTAACTATGAGTCAGTGAAAGCAGTGGGGCAACCTTGCCATGTTCCCATGATTGTGGACCTGAGTCACTTTTCAAATGGACACACACACCACTGTTGCTAGGGAACTGAATTACACACATGGCTGCCTCTAGCTATGATTTCTCCAATTACTTAACACTCCCAAAATTCTTAGAGGTGGTATTTGAGCTTTAAGAGCACTAGATAAAGTTAGTGTTTCACTGTGTGTGTGCGTGTGTGTGTGTGCGCACGCGCCAGAATGGCCCTTCAAATGCTCCTTTCTTCTCTCTCATTTTCTTCAATTAATTTCCCTCTCAGAATCATTCATTTGGATTAGTCACATCTCTTCTCACTAAATTCATATATGCAAGAAGAGTGGTGTGGTTTGTTTTAGTTTTATGAAATTATTGTTAGTTTGGTGTAAATGAATTTAAGGTAAAAGTCACACACTCAAATATCAGCAGGATTGAAGGAAATTATGCAAGTGAGTGAAGAGGACTAGGTGACAGAAAGCTGTACAAGTCTGATAATTAGTGGCAACTGGACCTCACTGTTAAGCAGTAACAGGGAGTGTTGGGGACTATGCAAAACTGAAAAGAACTTGTCCAGCAAAGAGGGAGTATTCATTATTCAGGAAAAACATTTGTTACTAGATGGGAATATGGACCCAAAGTTGCCATGTTTTCCTTTTATAAAGAAGCCAGAAATCTAGACTTTTAAAATGTATTTTTTTTAACTTTTTGAAAGTATTGGCACTTTATTTTAAAAATGAAACTCTTTGCAGGACCCTGTGGGTCTCGTTTGGCCTGTGACAGTTAGCAACCTGCAGTTTAGTGCCTTCCTTGAAAGTCGTATTTAATTATGGGGACACAAAGGTGTGGGGTATGAAGGTTTTTGGCAAAGCCAATTGATGTTAAAGAAATGGGGAAGAGGATTAAAAAGGGGGAAGACGAGGAAAACTAAAGAAAGATGGGAATAAAAGAAACCATAATTTTAACAGTGATTTCCTCTGCTGAGGGGTACAATTTCTGCTTTTACTTTTCACAGTTTTATAAATTTACTATAAATAATCAGGAAAACTAGATAAAGTTACTATTCCATGGGACTGAGTCTATTATTAAAAGTAGCTCAGAAACTTGGAACTACTCCTATGCACATATGTACGTAGATTCACTGACCATGTTTAAGCCACAGTTTCAAATATTCAATTACAACTGCAAGTTCAATCAGCTCACCAGTGATACTGTGTATAATTTTTTATTATAAATCAAAATAGGCTTTTTCACAATGAATCAGAGTGTAATCTCCCCAAAATTAGTGATTAACAATTTCTTAAAAGTACATGCTTAATAAGACTTTGTTTTTACTAGTGCAATAAGAATGTTGAGAAACAGTTTTGCGTGTATAGTATGTCTTCAATAAGTATTTGTTGGAAGAAAATTATACAGCTGATGATCTGAATGTCCTTAAAAGTCATAACTAAAAATAGTCAACAACACATCCAGAAGTAGTGCTATTAAAATTAAACCTATCCAGTAAATCAGAACTTGGGTATTACAGTAGAAGGGAGGAAATGAGAGGAGATGAGAGGGGAGGGAGCAAGGAGAAAATAAACGAAACACAGATACCCCTCCAAACCTGGATATTCATAAATTCTTCCTTATCAGAAATATTTAAATTCTCAAAACACAGTCTCTTCCCCTTCCTATACGCTGGGGGTGGTGCTAGAGAGGAGCACCTAAACAACGCAAATTAAGGCCAGAAGTAGAAGTCAAGAGCCTGTCTAGCCTCTTTTTCTAATCATACACTGTCGTTTTCAGAACACCAAATCACCATAAATCCTTCAGATAGAGCCACAACAATAGGAATAGGAAAAAATTCTAAAGGAGAATTCTAGATCTTCACATCTGCTAGATCTATACATTTATGTATAATCAGAAATACAGAAAAAGTGGACAGGGGCAGTGCTCCAAAGAGAACATATAAGTGAATACAGAAAGGATCCAGGATGGCAGGATACCTACAAATCACTTAAGGTGGATGTTCAATTTCTTCAAGTTTTGAAATGACGGAATAAGACAATTATCTACACAGCCCTTCTGAAATCCAGAAAGAGTTCTGGTACCACTGCTTTCCTATAGCTGAATCTCTGCTTCTGGGTATGGATTTTGGCTTTCCTTTCATTTATTTTTTAAATGTTTTTACATATCTGCTTCCCTATGGAGTAGCCACAGCATTCTTACTTTCTTCTGGCTATATGCTCCTGGTCTCCTGCAGAATCCCTTTTACTCTGGGATGGAAGCTGACAGCCCAGGTGCAAGGGACAGCCATGATGTCTATGTACAAAGTCTGCGCCTTAATGAAATTGATCAGAATGACACAATTCTAGTTAATTTCACTCACAGCAGGTGGAAGCAAGAGAAACATTCCTATGTAGGAGTCAGACAGTGTTCTTCATCCGTTCCAGGCCTGACTGTACAGGGAATCTCAACACACACACACACACACACACACACACACACACACACCACACACACACACACACACACCACACACACACACACACACACACACACACTCTCTCTCTCTCTCTCTCTCACACACACACACACACACACACACACTCTCTCTCTCTCTCTCTCTCTCGCTCTCTCTGCTGGAGTGCATCCCAGAGCAGACATGCTACAAATTGCTTCCCTCCATCCTCTATATACAATACAGTAAGGAATGGTGTATGTCCAACTGTAGGCTATAATTTTATTGATAGACTCTGATGACATTATAAAATCCATAAGGGCAAAGAGCAAGTGATTTGCTCATGTCACTAGAAATCCGATAGAAAATTACAGACTTCATTTAGAAACCTTTTCGGAACCTTCTTTTTTAATCAGTCTTGATGCGTGGTTATCAATACCTGTATTTGGACCACGATGACAAAGGAGAAGATGTGTCAAGCCAATTCCTACAGAGAAAACGACCCCAAATTCTGTGACTGCACAAGTACAACTTATTTGGCAAAATTCTATACAAATTGTGGGAGACACGGCAAGCAGAAAATGAGAGCAAATCTCATTTCATACAGATTTGTATAAGCATTCATTTACATGCTGCTATGTGGTAAATGTAGGTTTAGATCATAAAATGCAAAATCAAGTCTGGGTCTCATATCACACATTACAACTGAGCTCGTATAAACTCCTGGACAATTTGTGCATGAAAGGCAGGAATAAGGAAAAGAATGTCTCTTTACCCCATGTTAATATGCTCGACTTTCACATGAGCTCAACAGATACTGTGTGTCCTCATTTGAATAGCACAGAATTGGGCAAGGGGCTTAGAGAGTGACCCATCCATGCACTTTCAAAGCACTAATCTAACAGATTCTCATGTGGGCTGGATGGCATATGAATCATGTCAGTGCCAAGGAAGTTCTATGACTCCTAAGAGAGGGATTTCCTGTTGTAAAGAGTCTGCTTTATCTCTGTGGCCAAGGTACTTACATTCCTAGTCATGAGGAGGCTAGCTGAGCTATCAAAGTCAGATCCATCTTAGCAGTTCATGCTATCAGTGGGAGGTCCTGGATGTAGCCAGTGTGGGTATAGAAGTGATTTGTAAGCAGCTCTAGACTAAAGCAATTGAAAGTCAAATCATCTGGAAAATATGTAGAGTTAATTGGGCAGGTACAGGTGGTCCACATAAAGAAGCTATTCAATGTAAGGAAAATTATGAATGAAAAAAATCACAGTTATTCATTACAATCAAATACTGATCTGCAAGTCATGGGACCTGGATGTTGAGCCAAACTCTGCCACTAATCACTGTCTGATTTCAAGTAGACATTTAACTTCTCTGGCTCTATGTTTTCTCACGTTAAGGCAAAGGGATTATTCCCTAGGACTTCTTTCCACTTGAAAATTCTATTTTCACTTGAGTTTTTGTTACATAACATTAGTAGAATTACCAGTGAATGTCTCTGATGTGCTGTAATGTCATTGTCCACTTACCTCCAGTTTTAAAGTGGTGTATGACCCCCACTGTTCATCCTGTTAGTGTCTCTTACAGTCACCACGCCTTCAGTAAGTATGCAACCTGATTTTCATGCAGAATTCAGTGATGCTGCATGGTTATTAAACTCATGGACAATAAATGAAAACTGGCTTAACTAAAAGTTCTGTATAATCACAATGAAACAATCTCACCTCACTTTCCAAAGGAAAGCCTAGGTATTTTCCAGAACTGACAAAGAAGAGCACAAAACAGTGACTCTTAATTTAAAACAAATATCAGCCATTTAAGGTGAAAGAAGGATATAGTTTATATAAGAGCTATAGCTCTGTTTTCAGCATTAAAACTTTTTTTTCCTAGTGAGTGGGAGAGGTTCAAATGATAGCAAAGCTTGCATTTTTCAACTATGCCTGTTTACTCTCTATGTATAGTATAATGCCTTGGAACATTCATACAGATCCAAACATCTGGCTCAATCAACAAACACACGTTGGTTGCTATCTAACACCAGACTAAATCCAAATCAATCAGTTATCTGTATCTGGTGAGCACCAGTACTTTGGGGGCTGTGTAGACACAAATGCAACACTCCTATCTCCAAGGTAAGTAATACTTACACTATTTTTCAATCTGTTTGCATAGCTGAATCCTAAATATAGACTTAGATCCCATGGAATGGTCTGGTCTGTAACTGGCCTAAAATCACCCACCATACCACCTTCAACCTCTAGTAAGCCATTAAAAACATCACTGGCCAAAGCAGTGATATGACCATCAACATTCCAGCAAGTGACTCATGCTTTTTTTGACTTGCTCAGAGATACGTGACCACTGGAATTATGTCAGACTACACTATTCCTTTCATGGACACACATGTCTGATTTTATGGTGATAATACTTGGTATACTTACAAACAACAGAAGCAGGGCCCAATGTGTAATGTCTGAAATTACTTTTAAGTGCTAAGAAAAAAACAGCAAGCCCTATGAACCACGTGTTAAATAAAAATGAAATGTCATTTCAACTGAAATGCATGGAGAATTTTTAATCACGTAAACAAATGTTTACATTAATTTCAGTTGAATTCTTGCAGACTGGGGCAGGATATTTTGAATAGCTTATGATCTTGATTTGTCAGTGAATAATATTTAGCTAAAAGTTCTGAAAAGCTTCAAACCATAAGTATTCTAAGTTTGTGTGAATGAAGGCGGAAGCTTAGATAGAAAAGGAAGCACCTTTACGAAGAGCTATTATACCTGATAGGCTCTATGCGAGACAGTTGAAATGTGAGCTTCAGTATTCAAAATAGAAAGGATACAATCATATGTCTGGTTAACTTACAGGAAATAGTTCCAGAGACAATTTTACACTAACTACAGTGATTTGGGCAATTTTTTAAAATAATACCAGCCAATTTCTCTCCATTATACTCTGCTGGCAGAAAATAAAACATTTTTCTTTGAAATGATTGCCTTTGGTTTTGTTAAATCATGCATTCTGTCAACATGTGGTCACCATTTTTACATGATCTTTCTGCTTCCCTGGAAGAGAATGAATTCACAGTCTGAACCCTGATATAAATATGTAATCTTGCAACTGTTAAGGCTTCTTCTATTACTGGAAAATGAAGAGATAAGAAATGGATCTGGCATCAAAAGAATGAAACAAAACAAAACAGAAAAAAAGATGATGATGATGATGATGACTAAGTAAGTATAAAGCTCAGATTCTTGCACCTACTCCACAGCCACATGAAGAAAATGCTCATGATGATCATTTTCTTCACTGTAACACAAAGGGATTGTGTAGAATTCCTCATTTTAAAACACTAATATTTGAAAACAAATTTGAAAACCTTATTTATGCTAGAAGATATGCCTAGCAACTTTCCGCAACTAGCAAAAGGTTAGAGAAGCAGAAGTTGTAATACAATCTTAAAATAAGAAAGACATTATCTTGTCATTAAATAAAGACTTTTCGGATATAATTGTAAAATGCCTGGACTGTAATTGCTTCCACTCACTATGTCATCCTCTAGGATGCAGATCCTCATCTCTGTCCTCCAGCCTATATTTTTTAAAGCTAAATTATTTTGCAAAGGAAAGTGTAGATATTTGTTTTGTTGTTGCCCTCCCCTGCCCAGCCTTTGTTTAGTGATATAGCAAGAAAGGACCTCTTTCTAAGACAATCACTGCAATGTTGACTCCCCTTGTAGCTGGGATTTCTCAGAGTGAGCATTCAAAAAGCATCCTTGCCAATGTTGGTTTTACTTTACACAATAGCTTGGACATACTTTGCATTCCCAACTAATTTATAGTCAAAAAATGCATTGTTAAGCCTAAGAAAAACAAATAACTCAGACATTTCAAATGAGTAAAGAGAAAAAAAATTTTTAACTCCAAATAAATCTTAAATTAGATAAAAATATAAAGGACCAAAACAAAGTGAGAACTTTTATATGTGAAAGATGTGGGAAAGCAAAACCGCTCCCAGTCACTATGGCATCCTCTAGGATGGGGAAGCACTGATCCCTAGAAAGCAGCATTAAGTAGAGAAGGGACTAGACTGTCGGACCTTGGGGGCATGACTTCTCCTCTCCGGCCTCACTTTTCTAATTTGCAAGATGGAGAAGAACATATACTATATGTGTCTATGGTCTCCCATCAGTTCTAAAATTCCTTTTGTTCCAAGAATTTCACCAAGGGGATTAAAAGAAAAAAGCTATTTTGCCACACTGAAGTGTCAGTGCCCAGGCTACTCTAGCTGTTTGAACTCCTACCCACACCTAAAGGCTATCTGGTTCAAGAGAAGGCTTCTTAGTCATTACCCTAGCCTTGTGATCTGCTTTTAAAAATTTAAAGAAACCATAGTCCATTCCTTCCATTTCCCATTAGCCAATTTTTTAAAAAAGTTTTAATAAAACAGCTAATAATTGAGCACTTACTATGTTCTTGGTACTGTGCTAATTAATTGTTTCATATGGTTTCTTTCACTGAATCATTAAACAACCTTATGGTTATATATCTACAGGTGAAGGCAGGGAGGTTTAAATTGGTCACATAGTTTGCCTAATGTCTCCCAGCTACTCATTTACAGAACCAGGGCTCAATATCAAATTGATCTGACTACAAAGTTCTCATGCTCAACCACCATGGCCAACACCTGGCTGATGAACTGACAGAATGGGAAGAAAGGATGTGTTAAGTTCTAATCACTGAGGACAGAGAGGTTACTTTTAAACCTCATGAACTACTATTTTTTAAAAAACACATCAGCAAAATTAGAAAACTTTTAAAGATTTCAGGATTTGATTTTGGGACCTAGGATTGTTGTGGTAAATTTGAGAAGTCTTATTTTTAAAAATTTGTGAGTTCAGTTTACATAAATTTGGGAATAAAATAACATGGTTGCTTTGTGTGGCCATCTGCCATTCTCATAAGCATCTCTAGCTACAAAATTGAGAATACTTGTGGTTTTGCTATGGAGTTAATTGAAGCCTTCCTAAGAATAATTTTATTTCAGTGTTTTAGAGCCAAATTCTGCTTTACGATCCACATTTCACATAATATTTCTGAAAACTAGAGCAAGCCAGGAGTCTGACTGGCATTTTGAAATCTTTCAGATTAAAACATGATCTAGCTATTTTCTCCTATTCATCTAGTGTGGATCCCAAGACCCATATAAGTATAGTGGTTTTCCAAGTGCAGTATTAGAGTGACCTATAACATTGAAAAGAGGAATGACCCTTAAGAATTTAGACTTTTCTATCTCTACTGTTATCCTATCCTGTCACCTAAGCACAATTATCTAGTTCCCTCTACCTTTACTTTTGTTATAAAAATGGATAAATTGGACCTCAACTAATTTGTAAGGCTTAATACTTGTTTGGTTACAAAGCACAAAGGCATAATTATATAATTTTAATATTTCTTTCCAGTACTTTCTTCTACCTGAGGATCATAATATTTTATGATTTCTGCTGATAAATGTTTTTTTTTTTTTTAAGTAGCCCTTTGGACAGACTCCACCTTTGGGTTAAAAGCAGCAACTCTCACAGAATGAAGACACACTTGAGAGAGTTCATCTGTTACTGTTCTCTGTGTATCTTAATTCAGCCATCGTCTCTGAAAAAGAGTCCACTGATTTTACTAAATTTCATTTTGACCATTTACAAAATGAGAGATAAAAGACTCACCAATATTCTGAATATATTATGTGACTTATGTAAAGACAATGAAGAATTGGGGGGAAAAACTCCCAAGTGTCCATTATTATCATAATAAAAATGGCACTGCTATCTATTAGAACGAGAGGAGAGGAAAGTGAATGAAAGTAATTATCCAAGCTATAAACAACAGAGCACCCCTCTTCAGACTAAGAAAAGGCTCTATAATTATGGGCTCTAAAGGAGAGCACCACAAATTCCAGGGGTTTTGGGGGTGTGTGGGGAGTGCAAAAACTATACCCTAAGACTACCTGCAGGAGTCACAGCACCCTGCATGTGGGAGAGACAGACAGCCCCACAGATGTGCCATCTGGTAGGTCCAGGAAGGCATATGGAGCATGTGGCAGTTAATTCTGCCACAAGTAAAATTAAAATATACACTCTCTCCATTTTCTTCACTTGTTTTCTTCTTACTATTCACTTGTTAATCAAATGGCATCCAATATGGAGAAAACCAACCAAAGAGTTAAGGATTCAATTCAGAGTATTTCACTTCTAAATTAAACTATTTTATAAAATTATTATTTTAAACAGTACAGAGGAATATTAGTGAAAAAACAAAAGCTTCCCAGCCTCAAAATCTCTCTATTCCCAGAGGTGGCCACTGTGAACTGTTTCTTGTATATATTCCCAAAAGCAATGTATGCACCCAATAGTACATAGAGGTAAACTTCACCTCATTTATATGAATAAAATCATCCTCTCAATACTGTCCTGAAACTTGCAAATACATGTCTTGAACTCCAGGCCACATCAGAACATATAGATCTACCCCAGTCTATTTAAACACTAGACAGCATTTCATTGGATGAATGTTGTAATTTATTTGTCCAGTTGCCTAGGGAAAAACATTTTAAGCTGCTTCTAAATTTTTTATATTAAAACAATACTGAAATAAATATTTCTACACATTTTCCTGACATATTGGAGGAGTTTGTCAGTAGAGGTGGAATTGCAGGGTAAAAGAAAAATGTGCATTAAAAAAAATCAATCCAGAGTAGAATCAACTGTTAACTAGAAGGAAGCAAATCCCTCAGCCATTTGTGAGAAGAAAATTTTTTGACTTGGCTATTTGACAATGACTACAATAATACAGACCCATGAACCCTCTTGTATGTATAGATAATAAAAAGACATGCATTTGTATTGCTTTTTGCTTATCTTTTTATTATAACATAATTCCACACATTAATTCTAGTGTTTTGGAAATATGTGGATTTATAACATTCCTCCAAATATTTAGACCCATAAAGTAATGAATATGAATGTTACACAGGCATGACGTGTTATAGAATATATAAAAAAGACCATATATTGCTATTGCTTTTATACAAAGTAACTACCAAAAACATACTGTAAGTAAAAATATAATACAGAGATTGTTAGCTTGTGGCATACAGCCATTTTTTTTTTCTTTTTTGGCCTAAAAGCATTAACTTGTAGGCACAGTATCTGAGATAAAGTCATATCAGTGGTCAAAAAAGTTGCTGCACTTGGTAAAATATCCTGCCTTCTGTGTTCCAAGGTATTTCATTTCTGAAACTACACAATAATAATTCATTTCCACTCCACTCAGTGCTCCCTTCTTGGTCTCATATGGTCCAGGTAACAAAGGCCACCATGGAATTTCTGAGCCCAATCAAGGTGAAGTACGTGCTTTATCCCCAAGTGCTTAGTACGCAATGCATGATTTTGTGAACCTCT
Source organism: Cynocephalus volans (assembly GCF_027409185.1). Lineage (NCBI taxonomy): Eukaryota > Metazoa > Chordata > Mammalia > Dermoptera > Cynocephalidae > Cynocephalus > Cynocephalus volans. Next base: position 117,911,373 of record NC_084462.1, on the reverse strand, counting down.
CACCTATAGTGTACGAACAAGTCCCTGAATATAAAGTGTGAAATTCAAACACCTTTGTCCTTAAGATAAGTACACTCAGCCAGAAATGTTCTCTTCTGTGAACTTTTGGCAGAATACAATATCCTCTGCATTCAGCTGCCAAAGATATAAAACCAGATCCAAAAGGAAGATGCCAGGTAAATTGCTTAGGCCCATGACCTAACATTCTCCTTGGCATAAAAAGAGTCATTCTTTAGCTTTCCAATAAATGTAGCCAATTTGGAAAGGCAATAAATTCATTATTCTACAACTCAGTGGGTAATTCAGATAAACAACCTCCAAATTTAAACCCGAATTTCTCATACTTTAATCTTTAAGGCCAGCAAATAAAGGCTATTGAGGAACCATCCCTCTGAAACCTTCTCTGAAAAATTACCACAAATTCTTATTTAAACACAGATTATACCAGAAACAAAAAAGGAAAATTACCCCTAAATACCTATTTCTATTTTTTAATCGAGTATGTTGACTGTTTTTATCATAACTCACAGTAAGTCGGTAAAGATATTGAGGAAAATTCATTTGATAGCTTCCTGAAGATAATTTAGAAATAACAGCATCTCAATGTCAAAAGTTTTATTATGATATTAAAGAAATCCCCAGAGATAATCTTCCTCCATGACAGGACTAGGTCCTGAAGAGAGTTGGAAGTGCTAGAGTGATTTCAAGAGTCAATTAGTCCAACATATGTACTGAGCGTCTTCTCTATAATGAAACTCTAGTAGGTAGTAGGGATGCAATGCCACATGTATAGGGAGTTTATAATCTAGTAAGGAAATAAAAGACAATTACACAAATAAATGTTACAACATAGAACAAAGTAAGTGCTGGAAGGGAGGCAAAAGACAATCATTCAAGAAGAACATTTGTGTCTTCAAATGATAGGACTCCAATTCTCCTTACTAGTGCCCCCCCCTTCATTCAAGCATTCATTTATTCATTCAAAAAATACTTATTACCCAGCTCAGGGCTAAGAAAAAACAAATACAGTGAGAAGCAGAAGACAGAGGCCTTGCCCTCCTGAAATCTTCCCTTCTGTGGAAGAGACAGCATTAAATAAAGACACAATAAAAGAAATAAGAAAGATACTAATAATAATCATAGCTGACATTTATTCAGTGCTTACTATATGTCAGAGAGCTAAAATGCTTGACATGGATTATCTCGATAATCTTCACAGCAACATTATGATGCAGGAAGGATTGAAATTGATGTGGTCCAGGCATCAGACCACCTGGACTGGAGTCCTGACACCATCACTTGCTACATATGTACTCTTGGGCAAGTCACTTAACCTATCTGTGCATCAGTTTTTTCATTTGTATGATGTGATTAATACTTTGTTCTCCCAAATTTAAAATGCTAATGAAGTAAGACACAACCAGATTTCAGAGATATTAGGGAAAACGTAACTCAGACTATAGTAAATAAGGTAACAATATGAAGTAACAACATCTATAGCATGTGATTGCTGTGACAAAGAAAAATACAGAACCCTAGAAATGTGCCCAGCATCAGTGTTTAATAAATATTAACTATTATTGTTTTAAGTGTCTCCATTTTTAAAAGGAAAACAAGTTTGCAACAAACCTAAGCGATACAAAAAAGAAAGTCTAGGGCTATGAGAATTTGTTTTAGAAGGTTAACCTAGAGTAGTGTTCAGAAAGTGTTACTTGAGTACAATGATGTTTGAGTTACAAAGTGAAAAATGAGCAAGAGGAATTACTTAGGTAAAGGTTGGGAGAATAATATTTCAGGCAGAGGGTGTGTGTGAAAACCCATAGGTGCAAAGAGCAAGGTACATACAAACATGAAAAAGATGCCAATACAGCAACAGATCAGAGAGCAAGTTGAGAGCAACAGGGTTGACCTGGATAAGTGGCCACCCTGCAGGGACTTACAGAACATCTTGAGAAAGCATAATCTTTATCCTGAAAATAGTGAGAAGTCCTGAAGGGTAGAGAAGCTAGGTTTGCATTGTTTAAGAACTAGATGGAGGAAGAGGAACTCAAAGGCTATCATGGTAATCCAGGAATAGTAATCCAAGATGCAGGCTTAGACCACAGCAGGAGTTCTCAATCTCAGCTCAACTGACATTTTGGGTTGGGTAATTCTCTGTTGTGGGGGCTGGCTTTCCTATGCACTGTAGTATGTTTAGCAGCATCCCTGACTTCTACCCACTAGATGCCAGTAGTAACTCCCCAGTTGTAGCAAACAAAAATGTCTCCATACATTGCTAAATATCCCCTGGGGGACAAAATCATCTCTAGTTGAGAACCACTGGATTAGAGTGGTCTCAGGGGAGGTGAATAGAGGGAGATAAATTCTGGAAGCACACACACACACAATCAACAGGGCTTGCTGATGAATTGGAGATGAAGGAGAGGACAGTGGCAAAGACACAACCCTATCGAGGTGTCTGACTATACAACTGCTAATAGGCGGTGATGCTGTACACTGAGTAGGAAACACTGGAGCTAGACCAGATTTGGGGGGCAAAGCACGTGTTCAGTTTGAGAACTGCAGAACTCGAGCTATCATCATGACATCCCAGTGTTCCTGCTGTCAGGAACACCTTTGATATTCAAACTAAAATTCATAAATGAAATCTAGTGAGAGGGTGAAATACTTGGGAGTCATCAGCATAGAGATGGTAATTGAGGGTATCTATGCAAAAAACTTTCACTTAAAAAACACTTAAATTGTATCATTTCATTTTTGGAGACTAGAACATCTCTACAATAAAATCATTATAACCCTTCAACACTGCAAAATAATGTCTTATAAAATTGTTTCTGTATTTTCAACCGAATAGATCTCCAAGTGCACAGGTACCACTAAGGTGTACTTACACTGGAGAGACAGAGTTAAGCAAAATGTAACTTAGAAGTATGCATGGTTCACCTCAATCAAGGATGCTTTTTAAAGGCTTAATTTGCAAAGCAAAGTTAAAAATAAAGATCAAGAGTGATTTGGTGGGGGGGGGGTGTCTACTTGTCTTTTTGCACAAATCAGTGATCTCCTATTCCAGCATCTTGAATTATATTCTGATTGCAACTACCTTGACTGAGACCCAAGCATTTCTCATCAGAGCTCGGATTCACTTGATTTCTTCCCTAGTGGTGTATGATAAACATAAGAAAGTTCAATTCTTAATCACTTCAGATCTCTAGAATTTTTGAAGACAGAGTCCATGACCTTGGAGATTGCTTACAGGAAGAAAAAAAGAAGAAGAAGAAAAAAAAACCTAGTTCAGTTCTATTATTTAGCTCCCAAATTCTAACCTTGAGTCACAGTGTCCCTCACTGCCAAAGAAACCAAAAAGAACATCTGCTGTTCCCAAGTGGCTCTCTTCCAAAGATTTTCCTTAGCCAGTATTACAACAAGGTTCAACAACATCCTCATATGACAGCATGTGTGTGTATATATTCCTATGACTTTCCACGAAATTTTCATTTATTCAAGAACACATTTAATATATTTTATGCAATACTATTGTGCACAAGAATCCTTACCACTTTTCCTATATAATACCTAAGGATAATGCCATATTGACTCCAAACTGGATATAAATGTAGGAGAAAATGGCATTCTATAAGATCCATTTTGGAAAACATGATTCATTTTCTCATTATGTGGGTAAGTGTACCTTGCAGAAATCTGAACTACTTAGACTTTAAAACTATAGTAATTTTTCATTATCTGAACATTAACATGGATAACACACAATAGTACCTGACTATTTATGTCAGACCTTCATTAAAATAAAGAACAACCTGAATCTCAGAGAGAAAAAAGCAGATGCCACCACCAGCACGGGCTCAGAAAAGATGTATTCATATTGAGGAGGGAAATCGTTCTTACATTTATTTATCCGATAGTTTAGAATGTACTTTTGTTTCTGGTTCTTCTGCTACAGTAGAAGTACTCATAATAAGAATCCTGAAAAGGCTAATAGGAAAATCTTGATTGGCTAAAAGATCCAAATACAGCCCTATGTGGAAAAGAATGGATAGAGACGATCCCCCTAGAGAGTATTCCCATTCACTCATTCAAATGGTTCTTCAAGGCTAACAAGGCATTCAAAGATGACTAAGACATGATAAAAAAAAAAAAAAAATGTTACAGTCCTTTAAAAGGAGATGGATGGACAGGTAAGGCTTTCTTCCAGGTTTCAGAGTGCCTAGTGGCCTTCTCCATCTTCATGTCACACGGGTACCTCAAACACAAAACTGAGATCTTCATCTTCCTGCGAAAGCTTTACTCTCCCCAGGGACGCCTGTTCTTGTTCAATGGCACCATCACCGTCCATGTCAGAACACTGGGCAGCATCCTGTATTTCTTCTTCTCCAACATCCTCAGATACCCAGTCACTTACAAATTCTCTTATCCATCCTAAGAATTTCTATATTAATCTATTTCTTTCTATTTGCACTACCACCTACTCTAAGCCACCCTCATCTTTCCTGAACTACTGCAGTGACCCCAACTCCTTTCTTTGTGGTCCCCTTTCATTGGTCCCCTTCTAATCTTTTCTCATTATTACAAAGAGGTCTTCCTATGGTGTAATCTTCTCAGGTCTCTCTCCTACTCAGAAACTCATGTGGCTTCACACTGTGTTTAGCATAAGCTCCAAACTCAGCAACATGTTTCACAGGCCTTGTGTGTACTCGTCCTGCTCTCTTCTCCTTTCCACACCCTAAATTTACAGTCCAGCCATACCTAGAAACAACAGTCAGCTCCTCTCTCACGCTACTCACCAGAACCTCTCCTGGAGAATCACTTTTCTTCACCTCTTCCCCCCTACCAAAATAAGACCTAGTCATCCTTTAAATCTCCCCTCCACAGTCACTTCCTCTGGAAGTCTGAGTCAAGGGTCCTTCTAACATGCTCTGTAGAATCCTGTCCCTCCCAATAAAGTACCAATCACATTAGGTTCGAACTGCTTGTTTTGACTTTGCTCCTAACTAGAGTGTAAACTTCAAGATGACAAGAACCATGGCTTAGGGTACTGGGATGCTACACAGGAGAAGTAGTGGACAATTCTACTTTGAATCAGATCAAGGAAGGTTTCATTGGAAAAGTCATTAAAAATAAGAGTTTTCAGGGATACTGGCAATAATAATGCGGGTGTGCTGGAACAAAAGGAGCATCATGAAGAAAATGATCAACTATAAAATGAATATGGCAACTTATGGGGCATGTACGGCTTGAAGATGGGAGTAGAAGAGGGAGGCAAATAACGAGGCTGGAGAGTTCAGTCACAATCAGACTGCAGAATTCCTTTAAATCTCATCCAAGGAATTTGGCCTTTATATTCAGACAATGGGGAATTTTAAAGGATGATAAGCAGAAGCATGATTTTAATGCACTTTAGGGAAGATCTCTCTGTATTCAATGAAGAGTATACTCATATGATTACCAGAGAAGTGGAGGGGAGGGAATGATCAGGACACTATGGAACTTTCTGGCCAGGAGATCATGTGAGCCCAAATTAGGCAGTAGCAGACCCAGTGGAGAAGAGTGTCCCGACAAGAGACCCTTTAAGCCCTGGGCTTAGATGAACCAGTACAGACAGAGCACAGAGCAAGAACAGAAAAATCCCAAGAGCAGATTTCTGACGTACATCAAAAGTCAAAGGAGTAGGAGCAAAAATTAAAAAAAAAAAAAAAAAGAAGCAGCAATATAGACAACTGAAAGAAAGGCAGAAGAATACCCAAAGATAGGTGTTATAAGAGTCCAAAGAAGATATATTTTCTCAAAGAAGAGAGTTGTCCACAAAATCAAAAGATGGGGAGAAGAAAAGACCACTGGATGTTGGCAATTAAGTGGTTACTGCCAGAATTTCCACAAAGGGAAATGGGAGCATTGGGAATGAAGAGCCAGATTTCTACAAAGTGGACATTTTCAGCATACATTGTTGTTTTGAGAAATTGGCTGTGAAGGAAAAACAAAACAAAAAAAACAGCCAGAAGGGACGTAGAGAGAAGAGAGGTTGTTTAATGATGGAAGGTGTGAGCCAGCTTACATGCTGGTGTGAAAGAGTAGAGAGAGAAATTATACATGGCCACTGGACAGGACCAGATCCCTGTGTGGATAAGCACAAACTGAGTATAAAGAAAAGTTTGAAACCTACAGTAAAAAAGTACATTCAAAATGATTACACCCCTAACATAGTTCAACTTAAAGGCAAGGAAACTAAATATGATTAGAATAATAACAATATACTGATAACAGAAGGTAATTATTACCTAGTAATACAACTTTACATCTATGCATTTTATTGTTGCATTTGTTTTATTTGTTTCAATCTTTAAGCTTGTTTTCTAGGAATTGAAATGATGTACTTTATTTAAACTACCTATAAAATAAATTATATGCCACGAGATATTGCTTAATTTGGTATAACTGAAGGAATAACATGGAAAACAAAGGCAGCAGAGAAGTACCCTTGAGGAAAGTGTTGAATATTTCAAACTACTCACCTATTTGCTATTATGAAAATATATCCAGGAAAAATATAAAATGTATTTTTAAATATTAAAATAAACTATAACCCTTTCAGTTAGTACATTTGAAATGAAAACCTAACACACACAATTGCCCTCTTCTGAAGAGTCCACGTGATTTATTCATTTTCCACTCATCAAATTATTTATCGATTACCTATGGAACATTCTGCATACATCTCTGTACCCAGGGGAAGGGAGAAAGATTTCAAGAAGAAAGTTCCTGTTGTTAAATAATGTACTATAGTACTGGGGAAAACATCATACATATATGTGATAACCAGAAGAGCACTGTACAGTTTACTGTCTGCATCTATGTCAAAGATGGGGGAAGCCATGGTTTCAGGCAGAAAAGGATTTCTAAGCGTTGTCTGCTTGCCATTTACACGCAGCCATTTAAATGCAGTAAAAACTGGTTGACAGAAAGTAGGAAGGGACATATTGGTGAAGAGGAGGCCTGGAGACAGATATGCATAAGCCCAGATGAGACATTCCATTATTGTCACTTGAATCGCTAATCACATTTTATAGCAGCCATTTAATTTTAATTTTTTCTTCACTGATATTAAATAAAAGTGTTAACAAGTTGCCGATTAGGTAACATAAAAGCATTATTGGACATAACCTCCCCAATTATTGAATGTTTAAAAGACAGAATTTGAAATTACATTAACAATTTCTTCGTTACACTGCAGAAATATGAAATCATGGCAAAATTCTCCTTGAATCAAAAGGCAGTAATTTATAACATGGGAGGGACTTTTTGTCCCATTACCGTACTCTGCAAGATTGAGATATTCCTTATCCCTGTTTTATGCCTGTTCTCCATATTTGAACCTATACAATCTGATTATCTGACATCCCTTTCTTCTTTTAGTGCCCAATTCTTATTATGGATGATTTCAATATTCATGTGAATAACTCTGTAAATACCACCTCCCTCTGCCTGACTCCCCCTCTTCCTCCTTTGCTTCCATAAATATACACAACTGCACAATACTTCCATTATACATCTACTCATTCATACTAATGACCATGTCATCTTTAAGTATGAAGTTTCAGATTTATCTAATTTGGTTCCCCAGCTATCCAATTTAAAATCACCACCTCCTCTAATGGTATCTCCTATTCATAAGAACATAAAATGCCATATAAGGTCAGCTCAAAGACTGAAGCTGTAACATCAAACAATCTTTTACTGAGGAGTGCTATAATGACTCTTCATGACACTGAAGTGGTGGCAAATTAGGAGGTACATAAAAAAGATCCCTTTATTTCATGATGTACCTGCTGACCAAGACATGAAACTTCCTAGCCTTAATTCTATAGCCATGTGCTATCTTCATCTTCAACCTATCAGCACTACTGAATTTCATAAAACATTTCACCCACCCCTACCCTGGCCTATACTGAAGGGTTAAAATATGGAAGGTTATTTGCTACACTGAGAGTACATGCCCACTTAGTAACCACAAGGATGACTACATTGCTATCAGAGAGAACACAAATCTCAAGTAAAATGGTGCTTTCCATTTTCTCTTACTTAACAGAATTGACACCTAACAGTTATAGTCACTAACTCACAAATTTGGCAAATCTTAGAGGATTGTCTTTTTTAATCAAGTTCTCACAGAATTTTATTTTTTTAAAAAAGTAGCCAAAACCATCAAGAACTTTCTGTTATCGTGTCTTGCCAATCTTGGATTATGAAGTGTTCTTCACAAAATTAAACTCTCTGGATGACATTGGCTTTACTTATGTATTTTAATTTCTCTGATCATTTTTCAAAATCTCTAGGTTTTATCTTATATCTACCATCTTTATTATAGCTAATAAATTCCAGCAAATATTCTGGCACTTTCTCTTTTTCTTTTTTTATCAAAACATAATTGAGTATACATATCTGTGGGGTACAGAGTTGACTATCCATATTTGTGTAAAATTATATGATGATCAAATCAGGATTATTAGCATATTCATCATTACAAAATTATTCTTTGTGTCCATTATCCAATTTCTCCCTAAAATCCCTCCCCCTCCTCCTTTCCCAACTCTAGCAACCATAGTTTTCTCTCCTTCTGAAAGTTCAAAGTATTATTGTAATTCTTTCTTTCTTCCCTTCCTTCCTTTCTTCTTTTATTTATTTTTTAGGTCCCATTTGTGAGTGTGGTATTTCTCTTTCTGTGCCTGGCTTATTTTACTTAACATAATTTTCTCCAAGTTCATCCATGTTGCTGCGAATGGCAGAATTTCATTCTTTTTTATGACAGAGTAGTATTCCATTGTGCATATACACCACATTTTCCTTATCCAGTCATCCATCAATGGATATTTAAGTTAGTTCTATATCTTGCCTCTTGCAAATAGAGTTGCAATAAACATGGGAGTGCAGGTATCTCCTTGACATGATGATTTCCATTCCTTTGGGTATATATCCAACCAGTGGGATTGCTGTATCTATCTTTAGTGGGATTGGCAGTTCTCTCTGTAGTTGTTTAAGAAACCTCCATATTGTTTTCCATAATGGCTATATTAATTTACAGTCCTGCCAACAGTGTAGGAGAGTTCCCCTTTGTTCACATCCTCGCCAGTATTTGTTACTCTCTGTCTTTTTGATAGTAGCCAGTCTAACTGGGGTGAGATAATATCTCCATGTGGTTTAGATTTGCATTTCCCTGATGCTTAGTGATGTTGAGCATTTTTTCATGTGTCTGTTGGCCATCTGCAAGTCTTCCTTTGAGAAAGATCTATTCAGCTCCTTTGCCCATTTTAAATTGGATTATTTGGGGGTTTTTTTTGCTGTTAAGTTGTTTGAGTTCCTTGCATATTCTGCACATTAATTTCTTGTCAGATGTATAGTTTGCAAATATTTTCTCCCATTCTGTGGGTTGTCTTTTCACTCTGTTGATTGTTTCCTTTGCGGTGCAGAAGCTCTTTAGTTTGATGTAATCTCATTTATTTTCTTCTTTGGCTGGCTGTGCTTTTGCGGTCTTAGTCATAAAGTCTTTGCCCAGTCTTACATCCTGAAGTGTTTCCCCTATTTTTTTAGTAGTTTATACTTTCAGGTCTTATATTTAAGTCTTTAATCCACTTTGAGCTGATTTTGGTATACAGCAAGATATATGGGTTTAGTTTCATTCTTCTACACATGCACTGACTTCAAACTATGCTACAAAGCTATAGTAAGCAAAACAACATGGTACCAGCATGAAAACAGACCCACAGACCAAAGGAACACTACAGAACCCAGAAATCAACCCACATACTTACAGCCAACTGATCTCTGACAAAGGCACCAAGAACATACACTTTATAATGGACAGCCTCTTCAGTAAACTTGTCCTTTTCTCTATTATTTTTTCCCCTTTTTTATTCTGGCTTCCAATATTTCTGCTTACATAAAGATCACATTAAGGCAACCAGCAAATGACATAAAATCAAATCTAAGAAAACATATGCTATTCCAATTTTTCTCTTGAGCTCTCATCCATCATTTTCAGAAACACCACATGCCACACTGCACTGTGCACCAGGGCACCACTGAGAAAAGGGCTGTCCATTTCTCTGGCTTGAAGATGCTGACCTTCTAGTGGAATTGACACTGATCATGCACTTCTCTGGCATCTAGAACTTTACTAAACACTGGCCCTTCCTCAATCCTCAAATTGTTCGTTTAGCATCTTATTCTCTGGTTTCTCTGAGTGATTCACAGTGATTTATTCTAGGTTGGCAGTGGCTGACCACAGGCCAAATCTAGCAGGGTTCGGGGACCAGGATGAAGAGGTACCAGGGAGTCAAACTGAATGTGACCATACAAGAGCTGCAGTGCCAAGTCCCTGCAGAGCCACTATTCTGCTAACATAAAAGTCAGGGTTACTATATTGGGGAATGGAGGCTTCATGCATACAATACCCAATGCAGCTAATTTTCCTAAATATATAGGAAAATTCTATTTACTAAAATGTTTAATTTATTAATGACTAATACCTTCATGTCTTCTAGCTGTATAAAATAAATTCCAAAAGAGGCTTCCTTTTTCCTCTTTCTAGAGATGTCAGTACTACCCAGGCAGTGCCAGCATTTTTGGAGAATGTAGAAGGAGAGTTGGAAGCTCTATTATGGACCCACCAATTTATTAAGATATTGTTATACTTCCATACCTGTTTTTAAACAGTCCCTTCCCTGTGCCCACCTAGTGCAACAACTCAATGTGCCTCTAGGACCCTGCTCCAGCACTAACCTAGCTTCTGATGAGTCATTTTAACCTTTTAAATACCACTCCTGGATGGAAATAACCATCTTGAAATTAGAAAACAATAAACTTTTGAAATTCCTATTTTTCCACCTTCTATATCACATCTATTTTCTTCCCAACATGTCTTCTTACTTTGACATTACCCATGTAAAGGACATTTCTTCTATGAAGTTTCCTTAATTGACTTAAACTTTTTTCCACCAACCAACATAAATTCAGGTCCCAACTAGTCCCACTGACACATTCTTTTAACACTCATATTTGACTTTTTTTTTTTTCTTTTGAGGCTGGTAAACCCTTGACCTTGGTGTTATTGACTCTACATTATTTGGTTCTGTGATTATACACTTGCCTGATTTGTTTCCTTTTAGGAACAAAGATGTCAGGCAAAACCTGCACAATATTGGAATAGAAATGATGTAGGCAAAGAAAGGAAAAAAGTATAGAATTTGATGTGAGACTTTTACCCTAGAGTAAATGTACGTAAAACTCAACACTTTCAAGCCACCAGTGCCTAGTGTAGTGGTGTGCATTTACAAGAATGGTGCAATAAGAAAATGCTTTTATGCAGGTTGACTAGTTTTGACAATTTTAAATAATCGTAATTTGACTGTAAGAAAGGAATCATGTCTGAAGACTGCTTTGCAAAATCTTCCCCACTCTTGAAGTTGTAAATATCCCTGCCCAAGAGACAGGCATTCTCCACCTGGTAAGGGCTTTCACTGCTACCTGCTGTATGAAGTACTGGTCATTGCAGCTCTGTTTATAATAGCCAAGACATGGAAGCAACCTAAATGCCCATCGATGGATGATTGGATAAGGAAAATGTGATATATATACACCATGGAATACTACTCTGCCACAAAAAGGAATGAAATTCTCCCATTTGCAACAACATGGATGAGCTTGGAGAAACTTACGTTGAGTGAAATAAGCAAAGCACAGACAGATAAATACCACATGTACTCACTCATATGTGAGAACTAAAAGAGAAAGAAAGAAAGAAAGAAAAGAAAGAGAGAGAGAGAGAAAGGAAGGAAGGAAGGAAGGAAGGAAGGAAGGAAGGAAGGAAGGAAGGAAGGAAGGAAGGAAGGAAGGAAGGAAGGAAGGAAGGAAGGAAGGAAGGAAGGAAGGAAGGAAGGAAGGAAGGAAGGAAGGAAAGAAAGAAAGAAAGAAAGAAAGAAAGAAAGAAAGAAAGAAAGAAAGAAAGAAAGTCTACAGTGGTGTGTTGGACTTGCAGAGGGAGAGAACATACCCAGGGATAGAAAGCAGAGTGGGGAAAGGGGGGTTGGGAGGGAGGTCAGGGATAATTGGGTGGGGGACATAGGGGAATAAAAATTTACAGGAAATTAAGACTAAAAGATAATATGAATCTTTCCATGAACTTTGTAGAGACCCCTTGTATTGTTTGAGAATCCCTAGCATTGTTTGAACCACATGCAAAAAACACAGAACATTCATCTACTTATTTTTAAAAATTAAGTATCTCCTAAGTAGCAGCCACTGAAGATCAGGTTATACTAATAAGCAAAGCTCATTTTCTGCTGTCAAGGAATACAGAGTCATCTGAGGAGATGACTAGTAAACAGAAATCACGATGAGGGTGATAGTGCCACAAACAAGTAAGTATAGGGTGCCACAGAATTTAGGAGTAGCTAACCATGGCCTGGAATACCTAGGAAGACTTCTTAATAGAGACATAACCAAAAAAAAATTTTAAAGGCATTATCCAGGTAAAGGGGCTGGACTGGGAAGGGAGGTGAACACGTGATATATTTTATAATAATATTTTAGAATATCGAAAATAAAACATATTGGGTTAAAAATAGCGTCAACCTTACCATTCAAAATAGGGTATGCAGCTATTTCTGATGCTGAGAAAAAAGCAGAATGCCATTTTTAAAATCACATTCAAATATACCTCAGGGCAAACATCTTCCTGGGATTCATGTGCAATTATTTATTTGTTCCTTGGCAGAGTATCTTATCACTAGCCAACACACCTGCTATGCCACAATATTTACACAGAAAAATCATGTTGTTTCACTGAGAAATCTTGCTGACCTCTAAAATGTAAGATGTTTAGAAATGATGAAGAGTGATTAACATGCATTTAGATTTTAAAAGTTAAACATTTAGAGGTTCACTCTATGTAATACACCAAAATAAGTTCCAAACTAATCAAAAAGAGTAAACATTTAAATATTTACATTTACCACTTTTTAAATATGTTACCATTCATATACCATAGAAACTAAAATAATTAATATTAAGGCTTTAATGAAAAGGGCATGACTTTTTTTAACAGCTTAATAAAATTTTTTATTGAAATGTATTGATTATACATATTTATGGGATACAGTTATATTTCAATACATATGTACAGTGTGTGATGATCAAATCAGGGTAATTAGCACATTTAGCATTGCAAAACTTAATCATTTCTTTGTGATATGGACATTTGATCTCTCTTCTAGCCATTTGATAACATGCAGTAAATTATTGTTAATTATAGATGTCTAGCTTAACTGTACACCAATAGAACTTATTTTTCCTATGCAGCTGTAATTTTGTGTCTATTAACCTTGGATTTCTACTCATCTATAGCATTAGAACACAGCATTGCATTTTTCGCTAGTCCCATGAATTTATCATATAGTGTTTTACTATGTTTCAAGAGTTCTGAACTGAGGAAAATAAAAATATGAAAATGGGGCAGGCCAGTTAGCTCAGTGCTCAGTTTGTTACAGCACAGTGTTACACACCAACAACACCAAGGTCAAGGGTTCGGGTCCTTGTATCAGAAAGCCACCAAAAAAAAAAAAAAAGAAGAAGAAAGAAACTGGTCCCATCATATAGTATTCTTTAGCTGCAGCCACTATTATTCTTTCTTTGCAGTTTTATAAATAGACTCATGTGTCAGGTAGGACGTAATAGTATAGAGTTAGGAGTCAGATGCTGATGTCAAGGAGACAGGGGCTAAAAACCCTTGCTCTACCATTTACTAGCTCTAAGCTTCCATACTCTCATCTGTAAAATGAGGATAATAATAGTTGTTATAGTAGTCCCCACTTTATCCATGGGAAATATGTTACAAGACCCTAAGTGGATGTATGAACCCACGGACAGTACCTAACCCTATTTATATTATTTTTTCCTATACATACATAAATATGGTAAAGTTTAATTTGTAAATTATGCACAGTAAGAGATCAATAATAATAGCTATATTAATAATGAAACAGAACAATTGTAAAAATATACTGTAATAGAAGATATGAATGTGGTGTCTCTCTCTCTCTCTCTCTCTCTCTCTCTCTCTCAAAATACCTTACCATTTTTAGACTGTGGGCAATGGGTGGTAACTGAAATGAGGGAAAGTGAAACCACAGGTAAGGGGGGACTACGTATTTTTTAAATAAAATAACACGGTAAAACTCTTAGACCATTACCTAACACATAGAAGAAGCTCTAAGTATTTCTAATATGATAGATGAATTGTTTTTTCCTTAAATGTAAAGACCAGTTACAAAAACTTAAGTAAACACTATGAGCAAGTGGGATTCATCTGAAGAATGTAAAAGTGATTCAACAATATAATACACCACATTAGAAAAACAAAGGGGGAAAAAAGCATATGATCATGTTAACTGATGCAGAAAAGACATCTGACAGAATTCAACACCCTTTCATGATATGAACACTCATAAAACTAGAAATAAAATGGATTTTCCTCAATGTGATAAAGGACATTAACAAAAACCACAGCTAGCATCATACTCAATGGAGAAAAACTGAAAACTTTCCCTCTAAGATCAGAAATAGGACAAGGATGCCTACTTTCTCCACTGCTATTCAACCTTGTACTAGAAGTTCCTGAAAGAACAATTAGATGAGAAAAAGAAATAAAAGGCATCAGACTGGAAAGGAAGAAGTAAAACTACCTCTGTTCACATATGACATGATCCTATCCATAGAAAATCCCAAGGAATCCACAAGAAAGCTACTAGAGTTAATAAATTAATTTAGCAAAGCTGCAAGTTACAAGATCAACAGACAGAAATCAGTTGTGTTTCTACAGACTGGAAATGAACAATGAAAAGAAAAATTAATAAAGCAATTCTACTTACAACAGCATCTGTAAGAATAAAATTCCTAGGAATAAATTTATCTATGGAGAGTAAATGCTTGCACACTGAAAACTACAAAATATGGCTGAAAGAAACTAAATAATAATTTAAATTATTTACATTATTTAAATTATCATTAAGATATTTAAATTATCAAAAATAAATGAAAAGATATCCCATGTTCATGGATACTTTATATAGTTAAGTGTCAATACTACCAAAAGCAGTCTACAGATTCAATTAAATCCCTGTCAAAATCCCAACAGCCTTTTTTTGAGAAATAGAAAGAAAAGCCCATCCTCAAATTCATATGGAATTGCAAGGGGCTCCCAGTAGACTAAGCAGTCTTGAAAAAGAGAACAAGGTTAGAGGATTCAAACTTCCTGGTTTTAAAACTTACAACAAAGCTACAGTAATAAAAACAATTAGTAATTGCATAAAGAGAGACATGCAGAATATAATCGAAAGTCCAGAAATAAACCCATATAACTATGGCCAATTGATTTTCTGCAAGGGTGCAAGTCCATTCAATGGAGAAAGAATAGTCTCCAACAAACTGCGCTGGGACAACTAGATTTCCACATGGAAAAGAATGAAGTTGATCCTCTACATCCTGCATCACACCATTTACAAAAATGAAATCAAAATGGATTGATGATCTAAGTATAAGAGCTAAAACCATAAAATTTTTAGATAAAAACATAGTTATGACCTAGGATTTGGCAGTGGATTCTTAGATATGACACTAAAAGCATGGACAACAACAAAAATAGATAAACTGGACTTCATCAAAATTAAAAACTTTTGTGCATTAAAGGATACTATCAAGAAAATGAGAAGACAACCTACGGAATGGAAAAAATATTTTCAAATCAAATATCTGATAAGGGTATACTATTCAGAATATATAAAGAACTAAAACTCTGCAGCAAAAAGATAAATGACTCATTTAAAAAATCGGTAAAGAACTTGAATAGATATTTCTACAAGGGACATATACAAATAGCCAATAATCCCATAAAAAGATGTTCAATATCATTAGTCATTAGGGAAATGCAAATTAAAAACACAACAAGATCTCACTTGACACCCACTAGGATGGCTATAATAGAATTTTAAAAAAAAGAAAATTACAAGTGTTGGTAAGGATGTGGAGAAAATGAAACCCTTGTACATTGCTGGGAGGAATGCAAACTGATGCAACCCCGATGGAAAATAGTTTTGTGCTTTCTCAAAAACTTTAATATAGAATTACCATACGACCCAGCAATTCCCCTCCTAGATGTTTACCCAAAAGAATTGAAAACAGGGACTCAGACACCTGCGTGCCAATGTTCAATGCAACTTTATACACAATAGCCAAAAGATGTAAACAACCCATTAATGGATAAACAAAATGAGGTACATACATACAGTGGAATATCATTCAGCCATAAAAATAAATGAAGTTCTGACACATAACACAACATGAATGAAATAAGTCATCCATGCTAAGTAAAATAAGACAGATACACAAGGACAAATATTTTGAGTCCACTTATAGAAATATTTAGAATAGGCAAATTCATAGAGACAGAAAGTAGGTTAGAGGTTACCAGGGGCTAGGAAAAAGGGGGACACTGGGGGGTGGGGGGTTATTGCTTAAAACAAGTACAGAGTTTCTGTCTAGGAGCCATGAAAATTTTTGTAAAGATAGTGATGATGGTTTCACAACATTGTGAATGTAATTAACGCCATTGAATTACACTTAGAAGTGGTTAAAATGGCAAATTTCATGTTACAAATATATTTTATCACAATATAAAAACATTTTTAAAAATTTATATAACTACAATTTTTTATTTTTTGGCATAATTTGCTAAGCAGGCAGTATTTGTCTTTACTGGTAGTATATAAATCACAACTATGTTTATAAGTGGCTAGATGGGTAATCTTAAGACCTATCTACTCCCTCTAAAAACAGACAGTTATGTAATAAAATTGGATGAACGAATTCATGAAAAAATGGATTAACAAATGACAGCAAGAATTTTTTTAAGTCCTGTCTCTGGACGACTAACCTCTGATTTACTCTTTGCTTTAAACCATACTCTACTATTACTGATTCGACATTACTAAAGAATTTCTGATTTTAAGTTTATTTTAGGAGACTGAGTAGATCAAAAATGATAACATTTTACAAATGCTGGGATACTTTCAGATGGTTTGTTACTGATGTTTTTAAATAATGCTCTATTAAATGTGATGCTGTTGCATTAGGATGTATGTAAAATCTCAATAAGCCCAAGGCAATACCTTATGAATTAAACTCACTTTTTTTCACTCAACTACTCAATAAAAATGAATATACTAGCATGTATTGCCGCTTATTGAAACACAAAACACCTTCTTAGAGAAGCAGATTTATCACTATGCCAAAAAGTTAATTGCTTGTTACACTGTGTTAAGGAAAAATGTGAATTCTTCCCCTAACCATTTTTAACACTATGAATAAAAGGCATTTAAACACCTCTTTCATTTTATTTTGTTTCCCTTTGAAACAAATAGATACGCTTCCTACATGAAAAAAAAAAAAAACTCTCTCCACACAGTCAAATTTCAGTTTTTATTTGGTGAATATAAATCAAAGAAATGAAGAATAATTTTATACAAATGATTGTTTAATGACATTGTTTTCGGGAAGGGACTAAACAGCATTTCTATATGTTCTAAAAATCTAGGCAATAGATATCTAAACAGATTAAAAAACCTTCAAATTCTAGAAAAGTACAATAGGAACTTTGTCAGAAATATAATTTTGGCATAATCTAATAATATACATGCACTTTGCCTCTACCACCTACATTTTAAATTATGTCAATCAATATTTATCAAACACATCAACTCAATTACAGTTTTCTCACTGGCTCCTAGGTATAAAAATCGTTGCATAACTATCAGAGAAAAAATTCAATAATCTTAGGACATATCTACACTACTAAAATATCTGCAAAGACAGCATCCTTTCCCCCAAATGTTTACTGTTTCCTTTTTCACATCGGTCTATGTGAGTCATGTGAAACAGACCAGTGAAGAGACCCATAAGGTTACCTGATGGTTGTGGCCATCACAGTCCATACGCCTCCCTTGCATCTTCTCTCCATGGAAACCCTGAGACACAACTTTGATTCCCACCATCACTGCTAAGCACCCCATACTTCCATATGGCTCTCCCAGCTGTCTCTGAGGCCCTCTTTATCTGCACTCCATTTTGAACTTTCTTCTTTGCTTCCACCATCTTCCTCACAAGCTTTACTCATCTCCTCACCTCTGATTTACCTGAAAAGATCATGCATAGACATCAGCAGACACGTGGATCTGGTGAGCAACAAACAAGTTGATGGGGCCCACCAGACATGATGGTGAGTGGACAAGTCAGGACATAAGCAGAAGCAGGGGATGAGCTGAACCCACATGGAGAAATAAGAGATGACAGACACAAACATTTACATTTACATTCCTCTAGTTCTATGGGTATAATCTTGTTATAAATGTTGAATGAATGAATGCATGCATGAATGATCTATGGTACCATTTTCAAAATCATTCCAGGAATAAGTTACTCAGCATACATGCATCTCACTTTAGAGGCAATTATCACCACGGTGATAACCATACAAGTCTCTTTCACCTGTAATGTAAGATACTGCAGTTTTTAAAGCTGTATATTAAAAATCCTATATAAATATTCTAGTAGTCCTACTGTCCTTTTGGTTAGGAGCATACTGATGTGATGTATATGGGATAAGACATATTTTTGGCTAAATGGCATTTGCACTTAAGTGGCAAAAAATAGGAACCCACAGACCACTGGTCAAAATGAGAGAAGTACTTTGGGGCTGTTTAAAGGACTATTAATTATATCCGCTAGTTATAAACTCTTAAAAAAGAGCATAACACAGCATTTCTGTAGTAAACCATGTTTACAAAAAACATTCGAACCACATAAATCCCCCTCATGGAGGCACTTGTTAGAATCTTAAAATATTACAAAAGTCCATCACATTTTTTTCTGGTTGCTAGTGGATTCTACAAGTAATTTTTATCTATTCATCAAATAACATTTTCCAATGTTTGCAATGCTTTTGCAATCATTGTGTTTTAATATAACAGATTTATCAAGAAGAAACATTTCCTATTAATTATTGGCTTAATATAATCTTATATACACTACTGAATGATATTACTGCTGTAGTTTTTGAAAGGAAGGTTAAAACACCTGACTTTTATAAATCAAAAGGTATACAAAAGGTACAAAGTAATCAGAGAATAAAAGCACATTCAAAGTAGAAAGTCAATGCTCTCCTAGAATTCTTCATGGTAAAACATATGCCGTAATTATTTTCCTACATTCAGTATAACACCGTTGGGTGCTAAATATTCATTCTTGGAATAAATTTGAATCTGGAACTATTCATCTTTTTTTCAAATAGCTGACATGCTGCATAAACAGAAAGTTTGTGTAGTTTTTAAAAAATACACAATACACCATGTGAACTTTGATTTATTATGCAATTTATCTCTTTCTATCTCTTTGTGCTATACATAATTCAGAACCACATGGGACAGTTCCTATACCATTAATATTTTCTAGCTCTTTTTGGCTTTAAGGCTATGATCATTTTTAAATGTTTCAAATGTGTGCCATTTATCATTAATATTATAGTGGCATCACTGCTATTTTAAACTCTAATATCTGAGAGTTCATAACTTGGCACATAAAACTTGCTAGACGATGATGATGAAACTTATCTTGATATTATCTAGTTTTGGAGTAATTTTTCAAGAGAAAAAAATAAAAAGCAACCTATTAATTCCAAGTCCAAAGATATTTGAAATATTTTCAAATGGTTTTAAACACATGTAAAACTATAGAAATATATAAGGAATGAGTTATTAGGTTAATTTCTTCTTTCTCAATTTTTTGTTGAGTTTATACCAAAATCAAAATGAGCAATTTTGAAAACATTAAAACTACTAATATTGTTTAAAACAATATGTTTCTATCTGTTTGGTAAATGCAGTTTTTCTCTTACTAAAATTACAAGATTAATAGTAGACTTTTTTAAAAATTAAATAATTACATATCACCTAAACTACTACCCAGGACCTATTAGGCAAATGGTCTATGCTAAAAAAACTAGATGTAAATTTACTTAAGTAAACCACTTTTGAACCAAAATGAACATCAGGTCTACTTTGAATACAATTTTTAATTTTTGGATAAGATCACAGAAATTGTTTTTCACTCATTCAATTAAGAGTGTTTAAATATCTGCTATGTGGCAGGTGTTGTGGCAGGATAGTAACAAAACATGAAGACTACTCTCAAGTAACTTTCAGTATAGCAGTAGTTGTTTTTTTTTTAATTCATCTAATCACATTTTTAAATTATCATAAATGTCCATCCCCCACCCCCCCCAGAGACTCAATAAAACATGATTTTCTAGTATTTCTAATGATGTAAAAAAATCTCAAAACCACTGAACTACATTTACAAGTTATATTTTAGGTCACCCTCCACTGATGTTAAGAAAAGTTTTCTAAATAGGTGCTGTGCCCTCTCCAGAATCATATATTGAGAGACACAGAACTGAAACTAAAACTCAGGTCTGACTTCAATTCGATGCTCTTTCCTAAATATCAAATTGCTTTCATACAAAGGCTGATGACTGCTCATTTGCATAACATAGATGCAAAACAGCACTCTGAAAACTTGGCAGCCTTTCTGTATTCATAGCCTACAAATTTCGTATTTGTGCCCCCTCAATTCTGAATTTCTGTGATTAATCATATAATGAAATCCTAACAAAAATGGAATGCACAGACAAATTTTTTTTAAATACTGTACACTATCTACTCTCTGAATTTGGATTGAAACAGTTGTCCAGAACAATAAAAAAATTTAAGTATTAAATATAAATACTGAGATACCCAGCCACAGATCAGTGAACAAAATGTCTGCCCTCAAATAAAAGAGTGCTTAGGAAAATAGAAAAAGGTACTATTTGGCCATGTTAAAAACAGATTAAAATCCAGACCATCGAGTATTTCTATTATGTCTTGCCACTCCATCTGAGGACTTCAAAACTCCCAAAATGCTCTCCATAAATTTTCAATTGTAAATTATAAATATTATTATATTCTCTTTTCTGAAAGCATAACTTTGAAAAAAGAGTACACCCCTTAAGAAAAACTTCTCAAATCACAATGTATCTTCAACTCATAGCAGAATGGGAAAGCCAAGCATTTACTATATCCCTCTTTGAAGAAAACCCAATTTTTACTTTCTTAGAGCTTGAGACTCTAGGAGTTAAAGATCACCATAGGAAAACCATACTTAGCAGGAAACAGGGAGAAAAGGTAAATGGCAGGAACAAAAGAGGGGAGTAGGGTTTGGGCGTGGTGTGGGGGGAAAGAAGGAGACCCAGGGAAGGGGACCAGGAGAGGCAAATGCAGTCGTGAAGCATCTTCTGTGCCAGGCAGGTCTCCTTGAGGAAACTCTAGACCAACAACAAACACAGAAAGGAGAGAAACAAAGGGCGGTCAGCTTGAAAGTTATCATGCAAGATCTTTAGGGCCGTTCCTCGTTACTACTTGGGCTCCAACTTGGAAATGACTCCAAATAAGCTCAAAAGCCTTCTTAAAAATTACAAATTGCTCCCCTGTCAGGCAGGCCCACGTCTTTGGAAGAATGTGCTTCTCAGAGCTTTCATTGAGTTGTTCCATTTGAGGATGTCTCATGGGTTCAGATGTCAGGTGTCTTATTTTCCTTGGGAACTTCTGTGCTCAGGGCAAGGGCCAGTCTTGTTCATCTTTAAATGCCCTTCAGCACACAGTAAGTGGTCTCTAAAGTATACCAAAGAGAACTGCAACTATCCCAGGATTAATAGTTTCAGAGATCATCTTAACTTTAACATTTGCATATTTAAGAGGCACATGTGCGTGCTCCAAATGAATACCTTGGCCTGGCCTGAAGTTCAAGCCAAGTTTCTGTATGCAATCTTGGGCTCCTCCTTAACTGTGCTGCTCCTAAGTGCTCAGAGAGCCCAGAACTCAGCCAAGGAGGAAAAAAAAAAAAAAAAACCACATAAGGAAAAGAAAGCTAAATGGAAACACGAGCCACAAAAACTAGGCAAGGCTGTCATCATTGTCCATTTCATTTCTGAGAGATGCACAAGAAGTTCAGAGCAATGTTATTATGAAAGCATATTACTCTCCTGCACAGGTATGTCACAATTTCTGTCTTAAACTTCCAATATTCCAGAATAACTCTGGTTTGAATCTGGTTTTTCTAAATGCAGCAGTTAACATTCTCTTTTACTATTATGCGGCATGATAAAGGAATTGTGTTTTGCCTAATTTCTCTGCTTCTTAATGTCACATTGCTCAAAATGCACATCCAAAAATGAACAAATCCAGGACTTAAGACTCTAACATATACATAAATATGTAAATCTATACTTATAAAAATTAGTATTATCCTCTACAATTATTTTCAGAAAAATAATGATGTGATAATCAATGGATGCAACATTTTATAGTCCAGAGCTTTCAGATTTCAACAATTCAAATGCATGTTCAACAGGATTTGGTCTTCAATAGACTGACTTTTTAATTTATCTTTATATTATATACGTACATGTGTATATTCATTAGATTTTCCATTTTTGCTAACTCACTGGTTCTTAACTTGTCTTGGACACTTGGAGAAGCTGCTTTGCAAACTCTCTCTCCAGAAAGAGATTTGAATGCTCTCAAAATACATTTTGTAAACAGTCAGAGTTTATGGAACCTCTGAAGCTGATCATGGCCCCTCTGCTAAAAATCTCTGTGGTACAGCCAACTGTGTTCTCTTTTGTAGCTGATAAACAAAACATAGGTTTCTAAACTGCTAGGATTCTATGTCCTTGGTAGACACCAAGCATTGTGAATTCAATTCTGTAAGAGTTTCAAGGAATCATGTTAGGAAATGTGCCCTATATGAAAATATCCCTTGTGAAACATGCAGAATTCAAATGATTTGAACTATTACAATATCTTACTTAAATTATGGTAAGAGGAAATCCAGTAGCAGTATGGGGAAGTTTGGTGAAAAAAGAACAGTGCCCTTAAACCTCCACTTAGTGATAAGCTAAGTGAAACGAAAAGCATTTGCTTTAACCTTAGTTAACCTTTCCCTCTTATGCTCAATTTCCATACTCTTTAAATGTCTTAAAATTAGTAAAATGTTTTCGTTTATATTTCCTCCACCCCAAATTTATAAGTGAGGCAGAATCAAATGTGTACCATCTCATCCCATTTGACATTTGATGGAAGCCAGCACCATAATTCCGCATCAGAAGAGAAATGAAAGGAAGGCAATATGTCTTTCAAGGGGCCTTATACTAAGTGTAAATTTCTTTACTCTTTCAGATAAAAGGGCAAATTATTTAATTCACTTTAATTCAACAAGCATTTATGGAGTGCTGAAAGACATTCGGCTAGGATATGGAGGAAAAAGAATACAAAGATTCTTGAAGGGTCCCTGCCCTCCCTCCAAGATCCTGCCATGTACTGTGGGAGACAGATGTGCACAACATGAGCTCAAGGCAGGTGGAATGCAGGCTGCCCCTGAGGTCCACACAAAGGGAAGAGTTACTAATGGCTATTAAGGAATTAGAAGGCTTCATAGTTGAGACAACATCTGACCTGGCTGAAAGATGCAACCTCCGGTCTAGGGTCAGGGATGGGGAAGAGGCTCACAAAACAAAATGGACCAGCCATGGGATTTGTAGAGCCTGGGGCAAAAAAAAAAAGGTGGGGCCCCTTGATTAAACATTATTAAGAATTTCAAGAGAATGACAGCTGAGAATTAAACCAAGCATGGGGTCTACTGTGACTCACAGGTCACAGGCCTGTGACACCGGCCTGGCAGATTATCATCACCATAGCATAGGCAGTGGCAGAGGAATCACAGAGAGGCGTGGTAGGGAGACCACAGATAGTCCTGGTGGTGCTGGCACCCAGCAACATTAACCATCAAATATGTCAGGATAGCTAAAGAAGACAGGACAATTCTTCTATTAACATAAGAGAGGCACTGCTAACCACTCCCTGGGGATGGGGGACACTAAGTACTTATGGAATGCAGACAGAAGATAGAAATCAAACAAACATCTCAAAAAATGCATTCCTTTATCCCCTATAAGCCTAGGCTGAGTAAGTTAGTCACAGAAAGTGTCACTCTGCCTGCCAGTTATTTTGTTTCAGGGAAA
The DNA here is from genome assembly GCF_027409185.1 of Cynocephalus volans. Classification (NCBI taxonomy): domain Eukaryota; kingdom Metazoa; phylum Chordata; class Mammalia; order Dermoptera; family Cynocephalidae; genus Cynocephalus; species Cynocephalus volans. The sequence continues at coordinate 117,887,144 of NC_084462.1, read as the reverse complement.
GGGGTGAATGGGGCAAACAATGCACATTCTTTCTTTCTTTCCAGTTTACCTCCAATTGAACTGTAAAAAAATTAGAGCGAATAAGTTTCAAACCAACCGAAGAAACAGGTATTCACATTTATAGGGTGGCATAATATTTCAAATTCCCTGTCTTTTTTTCTCTTTTCACAATAACAAATTGTCAACCAATGCCCTGATCGGGCCTCCAGATTAGAAACAATTCTACTGACATTGTTTTATTTACACTACACATGCTTTTAGCTTTACAGTTCAGTAGCAAGTAGAACTGCACAGCTCCTCGCATTAGCCCTGAAGCTACTTTAAGCTACAAGCCGCGGCTCTGTAAGCATTGGAACAAATTCTCTATAGTCCCCATAGAAATCTCATGGAATGCAGTTTCCTGCTGGTTTGTTACACTGCATCAGAATAATGATAATACGAGGATAGCCTACTAGATTATGCAGTGAAAGAAAACTCGCACACCATAGTCCAACCAGAAAGACTTTAACCCTTCTCTTCTGCAATTAAAGCTTCCTATTTATATCGAAAGGTTGTTTGTGAATAATACCACCAGGGAGTCAACCCAACAAAAATAAATCACCCAGTGCTTTCCGACAGGCCAAGTCCAACGCTTGGCACCTAGTACAATACATATTTGTTGAACCAATGATGAATGCTGACCCATTTATCCTGACTGATTTCTTTTCTGCCCCAAATCTAACTTACACTCTGCTAAATTTGTCTCTCTTATACCTTTTACAGAATATTTCAGTACATTTTTTCCACATTTTTTAAACCATTCCCTGAAGAATTTTCATGAATCTATATCAAAAAGTCCTATTACATTCATAATGGGATAAGCATGAAAAGGGAAATTATTGTATTAATTCCCTGTCACCAGTACAGAAGGAAGTCAGTGAACTGACAGCAAAAAAAGAAAAAAAAAAAGTCTGTCATCTGTGCTACTGAGGTTTCAAGAATCAGCACCCCAGCTCTGCCTTTTACTAGCTTTGGGTACCCAGGCAAGTTACTCAACTTCTCTGTGCCTTGGTTTTCTCACTAGTAAAATGGGGATATCAAGAGAAATTACCTTATGTATCTATCGTGAAGATTAAATGAGATACTGTCAAGCACTTAGTAAAGTACCTGACATATGGCAAGTAGTTAATGAATACTAGCTACCATGTTATTATTGTACTAGTAATCAGGATATTGTAGCTATGTAATTTTTTTTAATTAACCATTTAAAAATACTTAGAGTATTTAAATAATGTAGAATTTCATAATAAGTTCAAGAATTTAGGAGACAACTGAGAATAATATTTGTGACTGGTAAAAATTATTCTTAAATAGAAGATCTATTAAAGAACATCATACAAGTCGGATTATGTAAAACAAACAGTTCTCACCTGAGTCACCTGATAAGTTCTCTATTCCATTTTCCAATAAGTAAAAGTTCTTAACAAAATTGAAATCATTATAAAAGTTCTTAGCAAATATAAAATGTCATTTCACATTTATTGATGGAATTTGAATAGAGTGTTTCAATACTTCACTGTATAAGAGAAAAATGGTAATAGGAAAACCATTGGCTCTTCTTATAGGAGTGTCTGCTCTAAAAGACAAACCAGAGAATGCACAAATTTTCACAAGTATTGAATTAAAACCTCACATCAAACCTCGGTATTATTTTGAAATATTTGGTTGTGCAAAAATCAACAGACGAGCGCTTTCTAAAAGAATTCTGTCATTCCTTTACTGCCCATAACGCTGCCAGCTACCCAATGCTCCTTTGATAGTATAATCAGTCAATTCAATCAGAGAAATTCTAAAGTACAATGGTAATTTTCTCTCACTTTTTTCTTTACCCTGTCAGTTCAAGCCACCTGCTGAAAGCATTGATGTGGAACAGCTCAGTATTAGCTCTGAAATTAGTACCAGTCCCCAGTTAAATACCTGGCACATTCAGTTCAGTATAGAGACTCTTAATGGCATGTAAGCCCATCAGTGGAATCAGCGCATTACTTAAGCTAGTTTTGTTTCCAAGTCATTCATACTGACCCTTGGTATCATGCCACAAGACTGAAGTAAGCCAGGAAAGGAAAATGGGTTCAAGGACACAGGTACAAATTTGAAAGATGCTACTTCCATATAAGTATTCTGATGCATGATGTTACTAAGGCTACTCTAAACAACCTGCTAAATTCAGTATCCACCCTATAACAGTAGCTATAATGTCTAACAAGTCTCCATTGAAAGGAATACTGCATTTAAAATGAAAGATCCTTTCCCTTTAAATTTCAACTCAGAAATTGCTCTTCTGTGCACATTTTTCACATGTACCCTTAAACAGAAAGTAAAGTGCAATTACCTCTGGTATCTTACATGCTCCAGCACCTCGCCCGGCCTGCCCAGCTCAGCAGGTAGGTCTGTGAGCACTGACTAAGGCCGCCAGGATGAAAGGCATTTGCTACATCTACTCAGAGGGTCGTCAATGGACAGCCTGTACAAGATTTATGCTTTAAATAATAAATGAACTAAACACCTTGAGGTAATTGGCTGTGCGAAGCTTCACAACAGGCCAGATAGCTTGTCTGAACAAAGTAAAATAAGATTAAATAATGAATGAGGACTGCAAAGAATTTCAAGCCAACTAATACTGGATGGCTTTTTTTAAAAAGTGAAAGTGGTCCGTGAGTCAATTTTAAGAGATGTCACTGGGACTTCCCCTTTGTCAAAAGTAATAACGTCAAAGACGTATGTTTTTATCCTTCCAGTATTGAGAACATAGCAGCCAGTTTTGCCAGTTCAAGAAACAGCCTGCTGAGTGATGGAAGTTTGTCCAAAGTCTACCCCATGCTCAATTCTACTTGCAATTTATAAAGACAGAATCAACATCCAACAATGTCTGGGAGAAAAATATCAGACCAAACTTTTGAAAAATAATGTTTTTGACACATGTACAGATTTAATACCATCTGCCACAGCAGGGACCAATAAAAGAAAGGTTCTGTCAAGCAGCTTTCCAAGTCAGTTGTGGTGTAGACACTCCTCTTGGGCAATTTTTTTTTTTTTTTTTTTTGAACTAGAAGTTGATGTTTGACTGCTAGCTTTGAAGAGAGTAAGAAATTGTAACCATTGCATAGTTAAGTCAAAAGCATGAAAAGAATCTAAAAGGAAACAGAAGCCAGATCCAGGCACATGTGTTTATAGATACCAATTTATCATAATTCTTTAATGAGTGGTACCTAGTTTTCTGTATTAAATTTTTAAAAGATCAGAAGATTAGATAGTCATTGTTAATTCTAAGTATTATAATGGTCTTAGACTGTACAAATAAAAATGCCCTCATCAGTGAGAATGCACATTATTTATAATTGTAAAGAAATGACAAATGTCTGGAGCTTGCTGGAAAATACCTTAGAGAGAAAAAGAAATGAAGTAGAAGTTATAAGATTGAAAAAATATTAATAACTGTTGAATCCAGATATGGATACATGGAGATTCATTATTCTAGACTCTTCTTTGTTGGATGTATGAAATTTTCTGTAATGAAAAGTTTACTTTTCAAAAAGTATAAGTAAACAAGTGCCTAATAGCACTAGATAAATTCAAATGATTGTGTAAGCTGGTATGTAAGCAAAGGCTTATTTCAAGGATTTGCAAAGTCTATTCAGCAAATAGGCATCAAGGGCCGACCATGAGACAGGCATGGTACACACTCTCTACCAGCGATGATGAAGCATGAGACTCTGTGCCCTGTCTCTGCAGGAGTGTGGCTCACTCAGGGATCCCCTGATAACTGAGAATAACAATCAGCTCCAAGACCTGGCTCCTCAGCCTTCAGGACTCAGGTTATATGTCACCTCCTCATAAAAGCCATTTCTATTTCATGTATCTTATCTATGCACCATCCCTCATCCTGCTAGTCTGTCTCTACCTCAACCCCTGCTTGTTTCTTTCAAAGTACTTATGACAATTTGTAATTATTTTTCCTTCTATTTGCTCAATGCCTGTCTCCTCTAATACAGAGCAAATAGAACCCTGTCTTTTCAGTTTTCCCCCAGATCCCTTGGCTACAGCGTTGGAACTACTGATCCTTCTCCAATACCTCCCAGTCCCTTCTTAAACCATGGAGGACTGTGTCACAAACTTGCTGCTTCCACTCACAAGCAGTAAACTTCTTTAAGACCACAGAACCAGCACTTGAAACATAAAGCAGAAGGCCAAGTACAGTGACACATCAATGTATTAGTATTAATATCCTCATTCTTGACTTTTATTTTCTTAAGTAAATAGCATTTGTTGATTAGTAAATAGTGGTAGAGAATTTAGACTTAAGGAGCAGACACACCTGGGTTTTAACTTGTGTAAACTTCAGTGCTGTATTTATGATTGATTTTTGACTTCTCAAAACCTTATGAGTTAAGTAATCAAACTATTCATTCAGAGTTTTCAATAAATCTGAAAGAATAAAATAGTCATCACTTTCTGACCACCTATTTGTTATACACGAGGGAGGGGGGACTAATGAGGAATTGGTTAACAGACACAAAGAATGACTCTATTGTAATGATGAATAACCTAACTATACTGATCTAACCACCACACATTGTACACAATTACTGAAAATCAACATTGTACCCCACATGTATGTATAATAAAAAATAAAATGAAAAAAATATCTCAAAACTGAGTTAACAAACCCAGAAAGGTTTCATATTCCCATCTTATAGACAATGAAATTAAGGTACAGAAAATAAACTGATTTGATCATAGGATCATTTATTAATAAGTGAAGAAGACTGTATTTGAATTCAGGTCTTCTTGGATTTAAAAATATGTAAATATGTTTTTTCTCTCATGTCATATTTGACTTTTATCATATGAAGATTAAAAAAGAAAGTTTTATACTCAGGACATATTATTCTTAGTCTTGCCTTAGAGTGAGTTAGATTTAACTAACTAGAATTCTTTTGTAATATAACACACAATATTAAAATAACTTCATTTTTAAAAATCTAAAATTGTCATTTGCTTCTAATTTAGAAAAATTGTCTCTTGCTCTTAAAACTGTAAGTATTGTTTTTATCCAATGTGTAAGATGATTTTTCTTACAGAAGTTATAGTTAACAGTGAACTAGTCTAGAAAGAGGTGACAGTCATTTAATATTATTAGACATTCTGCACACAAAGTTGCAAATGTGTGTGGAAATAAAAAATAGACTAAAGAAACGGATTTGTCTACCATAATCAAATTTACCACATTCCTGGTGAACATCCTTTTAGTTTACCATAATTACTAGTAGACTAGAATAGAGCCCTTCTCTAAGGCATCCACATTTTATGGCCTTTGAACTAGCTGTTTCCTCTCCCAGGATTGCTCTTTCATTGATTTTTTAAATGTATTATTCTCACAATTCACAGCTATCATATTTTAACCTTAGCTATCATATTTCAGGCCTTCCATGAGTACCCTACCTCTGAAGTACCTCAGCATTCCTAATCATCTGCCTACACTATTTCCCTGTCTCATTTTGTTTTTTCAGTCTATCACCTGAAATTCTTAAGTTTTCATGCTTGTTTACATATTTCTTGTCTGCCCCCCCCCCTCCACCTTCTATCACTGGAATGTCCATTACAGCAGGGACCTAATCTCTGATGTTCTGGTTCTCTACCTAGTACCTGAGACAAATAAAATGGTCCCCAAACAAATACACATCTAAGCCAAGGGTCCTCAAACTTCTGCAAGCAACAAAATCATCTGGAGGGCTTATTCAAACACAAATTTCTTAGTCCCACCAAAAGCTTCTTATTTATTAGTTCTCAGACTGGGCCTAAGAATTCAATTTTCTACTGTGTTTCTAAGTTATGCTGGTGTAGGGAATTACTAATGATCTACCACAGTTCACAGTACAATCCACTGACGCTTTCTAACAGATTTCCATTGCTCTATGATTTTGAATACAAGTAACATATTCTTTCCTAAGAAATAAGTGTGATCGTGAATGTTTTAACTCTTTTTTTCTAAAAATGTCCATAAAAATATCCAATAAGTATAAGCTTTAAGTCTCTCTTTCACTTTTTACACGTAATTAGTACTATTTTTAATAGCTAACAATTAGTGAACATTTTCAGTTCCAGGCACTATTTGAGGCACTTTTTATATATTATCTTCATGTAATCTTCCCCAAAACTCTGCGAAGGACTATTAAAATCTCCATGTTACAGCTGAAACACTGAAGCATAGCAACACTAGGTAACTTACCAAGGTCACTTGTACGTGGTTGGGAAGAAAGAGATCCCAACCATGGTGACCTGGCTCCAGACCCCAATTTCTTAAACATGATGCTGCACAGTCTCACATACGGTGCACATTCCACCAACAGTAGATTCAGGAAAGTTAATATAAAATATAGTCCTACTTCCTGATTCATGGATCACCTGAACAACAGGTTTTTTTTACAAGCTATGATTGTTTTTCTCTCTCTTGCTCACCAAAAGAATAGGAGATAAATGATGAACTCTATATTTATTCTCCTAAAGGGATATGTGCAATCATGATACCTCAACACTAGACAAATACAGGGTATATGTGTGATATATTGGCTAACCCTGCCTGTGAATGTTCCTGCAATGTAAGAATTTCTTTATCCAAGGACAAGTTCTTTCACCTTCCCATCTGTCCTGCGAATTTTTAAATGTCTGAGACAGGTGGCCTGTTGGAAACCTAAAACCCTGTGGGTATGAGATATGATTAAAATCTGATGTTAGGTTCTCTGGTAAAGAAAAGTCCTATGTTTAGGCAGAATTTTGTAAGTAACCTGCAAAATGTGTCAAAGATAATTTGAACCTTACATAACTAAAAACTCTTTAATTCTACATCAGCATATGCTATAACAAACTTTTGCTTGCTCAATTTCCCCATAGAAAACTATAGTAATGCCTACATACCAATACCAGAAAGCAGTAAAAAGTAATCAAAGAACCAATTTTGGATGGCTTGATGGTTATTTTTATCTCTTTTCTGGTTATTTTTTTTCACTAGTGGTTTTGGAAACGATGTAGTCTGCTTTTTTTTTTTTTTTTTAAAAAAAAGAGTTCCAGTGCACTGGTTTATCAGTTTTCCTCTTGATTCTATCTTTGGTAAATGTAACTACAGTTCTCCAAGCAATATTTATAAATACTGCATTAATGATAGTTAATAAAATCACTTAATAATGCAAGCCAAGTTCCATAATTGCATATTATAGAGCTCACTGCAAAATATATTACTCAAAAAAATCTTAACAATGATTATATTTCATATAAATGCTAAGTGCACTGTGAGTTCTCTGAAAACTGAAATGCACAAGAGAAGAACTAAATTGTCAGGAATCATATCCCAGTTTATGTTTGTAATAAAAAGGACAACATGATTTTTTAAACATAATCCATTTCTTTCCTAAAATAGATGGAAGGAGATGAATTGAAATCTACTTAGTGAGAACTTATATCTATGCTGAGTTTAAAGTTTGGCACAGAATACTAAGCAATGATCATACAGATAATTAAAATTTAAAGTGTTAAATGATTTATATTCTTGTAAATAATTAAGGGAATTTTAAAATCCAAGTAAGGAAATGTTCGAAGAGAATATATATCACCAATCTATTTTCTAGAACAATAATATAAGAGAGTATGTTACTTACATTTTGTTACTGGTAATGTCAGCAATGCCTTTAATTTAAAAAGCTTTAGCAAACTTAATGAAATTAACCTAAATTGATTGGCATTCTGATTTGGCAGGTATTAAACACATCAAGGCAAAAACAAGGCCACTGTGACAAATTCAATAGATCAATCTGCAGTGATGCAAAAATCCAATAAATTGAAATTTAACTAAAGAATATTGCACAAATGCCAATACCTTCTATGAAAGGAAGAAGTATTTGTTTGAGACTTTATTACTTAACTATAACTACCATGAAATCTATAATTGTGTTGTTTTTGATTCTACAGCCTTAGACTAGTTTCCTTCACTTTTAATGTTCCTATTTTATTATTTTCAGTGCATAGACTTCATCACCTACGCCTCTCTTTGCTCTCTGTTCATTCACTCATAAATCTTTACTAAGCAGTGATCTATCTTTGCCCAAGAAATGCAGCTTTCAGAAGAAGATTTTTTTTTAAAAAAGTTTTAATTAATGAATAAATTGCCAGAGGGTATCTGAAGAGAGAGAGGTCTCTTTAAAAATATGTTTAATGTTAAAAACTTTAAAGCACAGCACTATTATTCAACATTTTAATGTTGCCGGTATCTCCAAAATAGGAATAAATATACACAGAAAAATATGTCTCATCTACAACATGGAGTCAGGGTGAAACACCTACACAATTTCTGCTGACACACACACCTGTAGACCACACCTCCCCCTACACCTGGAATTAGCTTGGTGAATTTTGGCAAAAAGAAGTCTCTTCAATGGCTGTGTTTTATCTGCTAGGAAATCATGGCTCTAGCACAGCATGTATACTGGAAGTGCATTGTACATAATCTTTACTCCAAAAAACCCTGAAATTATTTGAAAGTACCCAAGATGAAAATAAAATAGTGGCTAGAAGAAGAATGGGAATGGTTGGGAAGGAGAGAAAGAGGTTGTCAAAAGAAGTACTTAGAAGAGCTTTGAACTGGCTTTAAAGAATTCCCCCATCTAAGCAAAGACTTGAGCATGGCTACATTGTAAAAACAATGTTTTTACACCCACAGATTTTCAGATTGTCATGTCCTGGCTGCAGTGTGGCACAACAGGAACAGCACTCATCCCAGGGCAAAAGTTTTAGACCAGGGTCAACAAATTGTGTCCAGTGGGTCAAATCTGGCCCACCACCAGTTTCAGTACAGTCTGTGAGTTAAAAATAATTTTTACATTTTTAAATGGTTGAAAAATTGAAGACTTTGTGATGTGAAAATAACATAAAATTTATAGTGCAGTGTCCATAAATAAAGTTTTATTGGAACATAGAAATCTTCACCAGAAACACAAATCAATTTAACATATCCAGCCTGACTGTACAAGCCTAAAAGGAAAAACCCCAGGTAGAAAACACCAGGAAGAGGCCTCAAATGGCAACTTTATAAGCAGATCCTAGAACTATTTTCCTTAAAATGGTAATATCAAAATCAGTTTAAACACAGTACAAAATGAACAACTAGGTGTCAACATCTTACATATAACTCATTGAGATACTTGTTCATTAGGAAGCAGAATAAGAACCAGAAGGCCTGAAATCCTTTTCTGAAGGGAAATGACTAATGTCACTGCATTTTAGGTATTTTTTTTCCCAGCATTTATTATTTCAATATGAGACCAACATCCTTAGCATCTTGAAAAGATGAATGGTTTTTCATTTGTAAGAGGCTTCAAGATCAGTGAATGAAAGTGGCTTTACAAATACAGTGTCCTCTTAGTCATAAGAAGGAGTCAGGAAGCACTTGTCCCTGTGCAAAGGTGACCTATAAACCACAAAGCAGGAGACACCTGGTCGATGGGCCTCAATGCACAGCTTCCGACCATTAAACACTCTTAGACATTAATCTAGAATATTGGCATAGCAAACATTTTCAAAAAGATTATGCACACATTCCTTAGGATCAAAGGTGCGTTAAGGGAAAGCACAGTCAGAAGCATAAAGCAACAGCAAACTCATGAAAAGCCAACTAATCTTATACCAGCAGAGGGGCCACATCCATCAGCACAGCTGTCAATGCAGTGAGTCAGGAACCTGGTTTTGCTTTAGAAATAGCTTCAGATGTTTACTGCCAAGGCTCCAGGAGCCAAAATGGAAATCCAAATTAGGACATGGCAGCAGCAAAAAGAAAACAGAAAAGGCCAACTCTACCAATACTCTTCCAGAATGAAACCTCTGAATAATATTGTTACAATAAAGAGTTCAGGGTTGAGATGGCAGCCTCAACACTGAGTGCTCTCTCCTGATACCACACTAAGACCATAGTAGGGATTACCTTTAAGAACTGGGAAAATAGGAGAAGAGATATTAGCTATAAAATTTTCCTCCGTGGTAAGTGGACAGGTTAGAGAAATGGCCCAAATTAAAGTCCTAAAACAAAATTTCAAAGGGGTATATCCTCTCACCTGCAATTTTACTTCTAGGAATGTGACCTCCTCAATATGCTCCCATTCATATAAAATTATGTATTCAAAGTTATTATTTGTGACATTGTTTATAACAGCAAAAAAAAGTAAAGAAGCTATATTCAATGATAGAATGAAATAAACTATGTAACTTCATAAAATGGACTAGTACGCAGTGATAAAAAGAATAAGCTTATCATATACTAACATGGAATGATCTTTAAAATAAATCATGAGGTTAAAAAGGTAAGGTGTAAAACAGTGTGCATATCTTATGCATACACAGGCAAATGCACATTCTTATTCTTTTCTGTTATACAAATTGACGGAACTGTTTGATTCCAAAACAGAGAAACAAGTGGCAGGAGGCCAGGGTGGGAGAGAAATCATATGCTCTTTTGCACCTTTAAATGTTAACCACATGAGTACCGTATTTGTATTAAAATAAAATGAAATTTGTACTATGTGAATTTTTGTGCTCCAGTAGTTCTCCTGGGTTACTTTCTCAACCAGCAACCGAGGCCTCAGAAGGCCTCCTTGAGGGAGCAGTCCGTCCCATTGCCATCATGTAGAAACTGTTGTTTCTACAAAGATATGCTCCAAGGAAACTTGACAAAGAGGCCGGCTCTGCCTCTGAATGGCATTTTACATTGAATAGAATGAAACAGTTATCATTCTTCTTTCTGTCCCTAAGAGAGATTTAGAGTCTTGAGTATTAAAAGGTTGGGGGGAAAAAAACCCAAACATAATTAATACCAAAAAAATCATCCATTCCTATCAAGGAATGTCCTATTGGAGCCGGATTTCTTTTAAGTGGTTATTTATAACAGTAAAAATCATGTCTGGTTCTGAGAGGAAAGCCAGCAATGAAATTGGCTCAGGGAAGAAAGAGCCGGCAAGAAGGTGGCAAAAAGACTTCATAGTCCACAACAGGCTTCTTGCCTACACTGCTCTTAGGAGAAAAGAGCAAGAGATCAAGGACAAGGGCAGTTCTGTCTTAGCTTTACTCACAGAATAATCTTGGTGAAATCACTTAAACTATTATGAAGTGGGTATAACTTCTGAATACTGAAAAATGGGGAAGATTAATGGGCAAGAAAACAACCACCACCAAGAAAATGTGGAGATTAGAGCAAAGAAATAATTTTATAACTTTACATACTGAATTTATTTAGGCAGAAGCAATCTCAAAACAGTGAAATGCACAAGAGGGCAGCTGCATTACCAAAATATTAACTAGGTAATCAATATTGATGAGCTTATTTTATAACAAAAATGATTTGCAAAATTATAAAATTAACCAAAAAAAAAAAATGCAACAGAATCTATAGACTTATTGCTGATGCATGCTCCAGCAATGGTTTGTTTGAGTCTTTAGTTTAATTCTGACATGTAACACCATAGAGCCAAAATAACTTTGATGAGGGATGAGCGTTAAGGAAGGACAGTTAATCTCTTAAACCTCAGCAGGCACTCTTTTAATTCAATAAATATTTTTTAGAGTACCCACTATATGTTAGACACTATTAGACTAAATAGATATACATAAATAAGCCAATTGCAAGCTGGACATATAATTGTAAAGGACAGTTAGAACAAAGGAAAAGTAACAACACAAGGCAAAGTCTGATGCAAACTATGGTGCGAACAAGTCATGTGCATCAGAAGTGCTAATGAAGCACTTTATTTATATTTGTAGGCATTTGAGAGAGTAGCCAAGAGAAGGTGTGATTAAGCACAGCTGTGACTGATACATAGGTTTTTTTTTAAAAACATTCTTTAAGAAAAGCTAGCTTGAAAAAAAATTTTTTAAAGGTATTGATAAATCCTGGGCCACATAATTTACAGGAAGCACAAACTCATTTTAACACAGACTAAGGAGAGGCACAAAGTATGTCACGTTTTCCAAAGTCACTTAGAGTATGGACCTTTCCTTTACATACTTTCATACAGTCTTCCTACATTAATAGATAAAGGTAAAGAAATGAAAGTCTATTATTTCATATGTCACAGATGTCTTGTAGATAAGAGCTATCAATGCGCCACCAATCATCAGTATATCTCTACACTGTATCACAACTAACACATCAGTACTCACCAAATGACTTGTGTATTTAACTCTAAGGCAGCACTGTTTCGATAGAAATATAATGGAAGCCACATCAGTGATTTAAAATTTTTCTAGTAGCCACATTAAAAAATTAAAAATAATTGAGTTTAATTTTTAAAATATACTTTATTTAACCCAATCTATCCAAAATATTATCATTTCAATATAGAATACAAAAATACTAAGGAGATATTTTATATTCTTCTTCAAAGCCCTTTAAAATCTAGTGTGCATATTTACAGCACATCTCTACTCTGACTAGCTATACATTAAGTAGTCAATAGGCACACGTAGCTTATTAGCTACCATAATGGACAGTGCAGCTCTAAGGTATTATTCATACATCAAAATAGCTGTGCGTAATGCTGGCTCATGAAAAATACGTGAATGAATGAATTACGAAGTGACATAATATTTTTATATACCCATTGCTCCTTAGGTTAATTCATTTAATATATTTCTAAATAACAAGGACAAATTTCCCAAAGTCAATACCTAACATAAAATCAAAATTTTGCTTAAAAACAGAAAATTACATTTTTTTCTGAAAGTAATTAATGTTGGAACAAAATTTATCCACATACTCGGGATGAACTGCACCCTGTGGTTACTTATATTACTGTAAATATTCAGAGAAGAGAAGTGGAAAGGATAGGAGATGAGTAAAAGGTGGACTTTCCATGATTGGTTTCACATTCTGTTTGTTTCCTGAGAACTTTGCCTGTTGCTATTTAGTGTAACTGGATATATTCTTATACTGTGACCTAAATTTAAATTAGAATTTATTTAATGTGTGTATGCACATAAGCCTTTTCTGAGTCATTAAAGAAATTCAATATGAGAATACTGAAGTGAAAACTTTCTTATTGTACTTATATGATAACCATTTTTCTTATTGGCTATATAAATCTCATTGTCTTCCAAATGATTGCCTAGAACCTTCTAAAAGACTAAAATAAGCATGATTGTCCACAGTTTTTTTTTTTTTTTTTTATTTTAAAAACCTTTAACTAAGCATCAAAAAATGTTGTATACTGAGAGAAAATATGACGGAACGAAGATCTGTATACCAAAGACTACAAAACATTACTGAGAGAAATTAAAGAAGACTTAAATAAATGAAATTTATTAATTCAGACTTCTTGATCTTAAATTAAACATAAGATAGAGTTATTTTTATTTCTATCTCCTAGCATACTATTGGTAATTTATTATCCGTAATTTACTATCCTAATTATGTTTATCATTAATCATTTTCTTTTCCTTTCAGAGAATTTTAGAGCAGCAATGGAACTAAGAAATACTCTAATCCAAATTCCACGTTTTGCATATGAGGAAACTGAGTCCTAGGGAAGTGACCTGTAAAGATCGGCTAATTATCTAATGAGAAAGAGAAGTCTTAACTTCCGATCAAGTCTACACAAATATGTTTTCTTTACTCACTTCAGTAAGAGCATTTTTACATTTAAAACAGCCTCTTTATTCTTTATAGGATATGAAAGAAGGAATGAAGATTAAATTCAATCAATAATTCATTCAATTACTGTAAGGATGTTTTTACTTATTGCAAAGATAGACCATTGTGCCCATCTTTAAAAAAGAATAAAAAATCTTACATACAAAAATCTTAACTTGTTCCACATATAAATTAGGAAGTGATTATTTGCATTACAAAAGATTTCACTTTACAAAAAAGATATGTAGCAAGGTTCCTTGAAATATCAAGTCCCTTGATAGAGCAAAAATTTAACCCAATTTACAAAGGAAACAGGGAAGCAAAAAACTTCAGCTGAAGTGTAACTTCTTAGAAATCTTCCATGACTGAGTAATGGTCCTCTTTTGTGCTCCTCCTTGCCCTGTGGTAAACCTCTACCCTGGACATTATCCATTTATGCATCACAGTATTCACACAGTGAATCATTCATTAAACTACAATTAATGTGTCAGGAACTGTGCTAGGCACTGGAGTACAAAGGTGAATCAGACAAAACAGGCTAGCATCTCCAGTACAGTCTCATTGTAGAACACTATTATCGCTGGTTTCCTTTTCTGCATGTCCTCCTAAATTCTGAGCTCCTAGAAGGCAGGGACTGTGTCTTATTAAAAACTGAGTCTCCATGGCCTAGCATGGTGCCTGATTCATAGGACTCAATTAATGAATCCTGAATAGAGATATAATTTCTGGATGCTACCATGTACCAAGGGTTGTTCCAGGTTCACTAAGATATTGTCATCTCATCCACTCCTCATAAGATCCCTAGAGATGAGGATTTATACAGACTGTGACATTCAGGTTCAGAGGTTAGGTAAGCTAGTCGAATGCACACAACTGGAGCATGTGAACAGTTATGCAAACTCACATCTGTATAACACTCTGAAGCTGATTCTCCCACTTTACACACTACCAAACTGTGATGTCTGTGCAATGTGCTGGGATGCCCAAAACTCAACATATATAAGCAAAGGAATCAGTCAAAGATACAGGAAAAAATGCAGTTAAGGACTAAAATTTCCCATCTTCCGTTATTACTTCATCTTGTTTCTGAGAGACATATTCTATATTATATACAAGACAATGCTCTGAGAAGTACATGGCAGCTGCTACATGAAACTGAAGCATCTATGATTCTTTACTCTTGATTCATTCGTTCATTCTTGGTATCCAAGTATAGATTTTCGCAGCACACTCTACCATTCTTCTTCTTTTATTTATTTTTCATATATTTAATATATTCTCTTTGAAAATAATTTACAAACTTGAAGATCTCATGTTTCCAGTCCCATGGGCCTGGGGTTACACCCTGGCCCTGTCGTTTTTTGGTCATGTAGTCTGTGAAATAACGTGAGGAGAGATGCAAAGACAAAGAGCTAAGAGAATGAAGAGCTGGGCACGGTAAGGAAGGAAACTAACATGCAATAGGGAAGATAAAAACTGCACAGCACATAGCGAAGAGTATACTGAGCATTGCAGAAAATCAAACCACTAATGTGGACAGCAATACTGCACTGTTTCTCCAGACCTTAGAAGAACAAGACAAAGAATTTAAAATGAAGACAGGATTATTATCGAGAACAGAAAGAGATCTACCTTCTGAATTATACCTATTACAATATGAGGGAAAAAATTGAAAAACTGAAATAAAAGCAAGGACAAAATTGAAGAAAAGCTACAGAAACTTAAAAACAAAACTTTAGTTTAAAAAGCAGAAAGTTTGCAAATCAAAAGAGAACATCATGATCCACACAGAGAAATTTTGTTCTACTCTTTTCTAAATTGTCTTTGAAATTCTGACCTATTAATTTTTCCCAAAAAGCTATGACATCTCTTGTCAATGTAATGAATATCCTTTTGTACTTTTTATTAGGGATATGAAAGGACTGGCATTCCTACATGCTAAAGAAAAATTCTCATACGATCTACACATTCACATACAAATACCCTAGGTAAAGGTTTTCGATACAAAGCCCAAGTGGTGGTGGGTGAACTGCAAACCTCTCTAGAATAAACCAGCTTATCTTCAAAGAAACAAAATTCCGGTTGGCATCAAATATCTCCCCTGCAACTTAAATACCACAAGAGAGACAGAAGAGCAATATTTAGAATGATTTAATTAAGAGGGAAAAGTCTGTAAGCCAGGAATTTTGTACAGGCCAAGTTATAATTCAGTATGATGATAATAATAATAATAATAAATAAAATATTCAAGTCTCAAAAATCTAACACATAAATCACTTAAAAATCACTTGAAGGTATACTCTAGTTAACTGGGAAATGAGTCAAATTAATGGAGATGTGGTAATATGAAAAGACTTAAAGATTGAAAGCTAAACATAAGTGTCTCAGTAACTGATGAAAATATTATAAAACTGCATTCAAATTTTAAAACTGTAAAAATAATTTAGTAGCAATAAACTGAGTTCAAAACAATATGTTTTGCCAAACAAGCACATCTTAAAAGATGCTTACCATCATTCATCATTAGGGAAATGCAAGTGAAAACCACAATGAGGTACCACTTCACACCCAATAGGATGGCTATAATTAAAAATACTTTTTTTTTTAATATGGAAATTAAGTGTCGGCAAGGATGTACAGAAATTTTGAACTTCCTGTGTAAATGTGAAATGGTTCAGCCATTGTGGAAAAGAGTTTGTTGGTTCCTCAAAAATTTAAACATAGAATGACCATATGACCCAGCATTTTCACCCCTAGATATATACCCAGAAGAACTGAAAACAGGTATTCAAGCAAATACACGTACCCAAATGTTTACAGAAGCTCCATTGGCAACAGTTGAAAGGTGAAAACAACCCAAATATCTATCAATGGATAATAAAATATGGTATATCCGTACAATGGAATATTATTCAGCCATAAAAAGGAATGAAGTACTTATATATGCTACAAGATGGATGAACCTCAAAAATATGCTCAGTGAAAGAAGTGAAACACAAAAGGTCACATACTATATAATTACACTTACAGGAAATATCCAGAATAAGTAAATCCACAGACACAGAACATAGACTAGTGGTTGTTGGGGGATGGGGCAGGGGGAGTGGGCAGTAAATGCTTAATGGGCATGGGGTTTCTTTTTGGAGTGATGAACATGTTTTAGAACTAGATATAAGTTTTAGTCATACAACATTGTGAACGTACTAAATGTTAATAAATTGTTCACTTTAAAATGGTTCATTTTATGTTATGTAAATTTCACCTCAATATAAGACAATAATAGGTTTTATTCAAAAGACTGGGAAACAAAGTAGGGAACAAAAGGATACTTTTTTAACCTGATAAATTGTAAGTGGCAAAAAGCATAATTATCTCATAATCTTAAAGAAGGTAAGTCTTCAGAGGCATGTCCTTTGAAATCAAGTTTTTCTGGGGGACATAAAAGAATAAATATAGATAAGTATCATATTCCTCAATGAAAAGATAAAATATTTTAGAAATGCCAATCCTTTCCAATCTCTAATTAAAAAGTCTGAAAGGATATTTAAATTGACAAGAGATGTCAAAGCTAATCTGGAAAACTTAATAGGTCAGAATTTCAAACAAAATTTAGAAAAGAAGAATAGGACAAAGTTTCTTTTTCATTCCAGATACTTCTAGCACATTACAAAACTATAGTAATTACAGTATGATTCTAATACAAACACTGATATACAGCAAAGAAAAAAATGGCCTAGATCCTAGTATATGCATATAATTATTCCGTATGTTTAGTTATCTCCTTAGAACCCCCTATATACCTTATACTGTCCTAAGAAGCTAGTATCAGAATCACTTCTCATTAGATATCATCTTGACTTCAGCACTATTACACAATTAAGAGTAAACCATAAAATGTTAGTATATGTCTTGCGCTCTGATAAAGAAGGACTACTTCTTGAGTGTAGAAGTAATAAAGAAATCTCCCCCAAAAGAGTTGACAGATTTACATATAGAAAAAGAAAAACTTCTATACATTAAAATAAAAATAAAGAGCAAAAGTAAAGTTGTAAAAAGTACTAAGTAACTGGTTTATGACAACCAATTAAAATCACTGAAGTTCTAACATAAAAGTAGGTAGAGCCTATTAATTAAAAGAAATAAGCGATAAAATATAGTTATTTATTTAATAACCAATTATGCAATTTTCAAAGAAATAATAATTTTCATTATCAAATTTTAAAATGTTTTAAAAACTCTATTGGTGTTGGGAAGAGTGTGGTGAAACCATATTATTCTCACACACTGCTTGGGATATGATGGTACGCTTGCTGGAAAGCAATCTGTCCATATATATCAGATGCCTTTTGATGCACAGACCTACATCATAATTCCATTTTCATATAATAATCTTAAGAAATGCAAAGATTCATACAAAATTTACACAAAAATGCTTATCACACGTTCATTTACAATAGCAAACACAGAAAACAATTTAAATATCCAATCACAGAAGATTAAATCATGGTATATTCATATATACTATTAAAATTATGATTTAAATAATATTTAATGATATGAGATAAGCTAATAGCATAATTAAAAAAAATCAGTCTACCAAAGCATACTCAAGTAATTTGAAAAGATTAGTAGGAAATAACTCCAAATTGTAAAAATTATGACTGATAGAATTATCTACTTTGGTCTTCATATTTGTCTTTAAAAATTCTCCATGGTAGGCTCATTTTACTTTGATAATCATGGAGGAAATCATTAAATACATGAGGCCAATGTGCCAATCCATCTTGGGGTCCTTTCTAAAAAGCATTATTCTGCCGTAAAATGATTTCAATAGCTCACACCTAATTGTCATTTCCCCTTTAGTAACAAAATAGAAGTATGGGTGAAAACTCTAAAGCCTAGCAATGACCTCCATTAGCAGAAAATAGCAAGATGTTTAACATGAGGTGCTTCATGATCAATTTCAAGCAAGCATACATTGCTCATACAATTGATTGACATGCCAAATTCTTGACAAAATAATAAGTGATTGCAGGTGTCAATCACTGTCTCACAATGCATTCCATTGTACAGTTTTTGGTATCAATATGATTAAATTATGATGGCATCCCAAATGCAGCAAACTTGAAAATTACTTCTCCTCCTGGGAGGCTGCTGCCCTAATGTTCCACCATTGTCTGGTCAAATGCAAAGAGGAGGCAAACACACAGACTGCTTTTTGAATTGATGAACTAATATCAAACAGCTTTAGGAATTCCTCGTCTGACCATAGTCACCAGACTTTAAATTTCATTATCCACTTCCAAACGCAGCCAGTCCTGACAACTTTCTTGGCCCCCCTCCCATAACTCTTTTCAGTTCATCCTATATCTTTTGGCTTTTTCTCTGCTGTTCTACAGCAGGAAAAGGAGAAATTTCTGCTACCCCACCCACCAAAAAATGATAGACTGTTTTCAGTGATTCTTCTCTGTTGACTATCCAATGCATTTGAGAGCTAAGAATTATAATCCTGCATCAATGGCAAAAGCATGCAAATCTGAAGTACGAAAGGGAAATGACCGTGGAGGATGCATGAATTAATAAATAAATGTAATGCAAATGAGAGAACTCACAGAAGAACAGAGATTAAATACCATCAACACCAAGACTTCTGAAAAGACAAAAGACCCACCGGCCAGGGAGTAACAGGAAAGGATAACACACTTCAATAATGTGTTTTTATAATCTACATGTTCACACATACAAACAGCAAAATAAGCTAAAAATAATCCCTATTTTTTTCTGTTTTCTTTTCCCTACTTACATATAACCGAAATCATCTTCTATCCCCCTACTTTCTGTAAACAAGAGTGCAATCTATTTCCTAATATCTGAGTGATATATTAGCCATCTGAGTGTCAAACTTGTTTTTCCTCATTTTCAGGGGATATTTATGTCATGATATGCCACACTTATTTCAATATAATTTACTGTGCAGTGGTGGTGTTTCTACGAATTAAAACCAAGGCACTGAACCACACCACCAAGGAGGAGTGGTGAAAGTACACTTCATCATAGCTACACTGAAAAATGTTTTAATATATATTCAGAATAGGGGAGTACTACTATAATTATTAAGAAGGAGTACCGACAGCAAACAATGTACAAAGTGTACTAAAAAAAAAGGAAAATCACTTAAACTCAGCTACTCTTTCTTTTGAAAAGAAAAGACGATCACTCAGGAAGAATATGCTGGGACTGGAAGATCAAGAGGGGGAATATAGACAGGAACAACATGTGGAAATCTGTGAATACATTGTCAGTGCTGTCCAGTAGCACTCTCTGTGATGATGGAAGTGTTCAATTATCTGCACTGTTACATGGTTCATTACAGTAGCCACTAGCCCCATGTGGCCACTGAGCACTTGAAAGGTGGCTAGTGCAACTGAGGAAATGTATTTTTAATTTAATTTAATTTTACTGATTAAAATTTAAATTTTTTTTATTTTTATTTTTTTTATTTTTTTTATTTTATTTTGTTGATACACAATGTGGTTGATTATTGTGGCCCATCACCAAAACCTCCCTCCCTCCCCCACTCTCCCCACCAACGTCCCCTCTGTTTGCTTGTCGTATCAACTTCAAGTAATTGTGGTTGTTATATCTTCCGGGGGTGGGTGGGTGGGTGGGTGTGGGTGTGTGTGTGTGTGTGTGTGTGTGTGTGTGTGTGTGTGAATTTGTATATGAATTTTTAGCTCCCACCAATAAGTGAGAACATGTGATATTTCTCTTTCTGTGCCTGACTCGTTTCACTTAATATAATTCTCTCAAGGTCCATCCATGTTGTTGCAAATGGCAGTATTTCATTCGTTTTTATAGCTGAGTAGTATTCCATTGTGTAGATGTACCACATTTTCCGTATCCGCTCATCTGATGATGGCTACCATATTGGACTATGCAGTACTGAATGGAATCAGAACAGAAGCTCAAATGAAACAAATTGTGAAAAAAAAAGTCTGAGGAATTCAATTCTTCAATGTGCCAACATACCCAGTGCTTAAAAAAATTCCAAGAAACTACCTCCTTCACACCTGGTCCACATCCAATTCGCTCAACCACCACTACACTCCAATGATATGAGAGACATTTCCACCCTTTCTGTTGGCAAATTAAAATTAATGATGCAAAGAAAACCACTTAATTCTTACACCAATATTTCTCCTTTTGGAAGTAACAATGCACTGAATGAAAAGCCCAATCCAGGAAAACCTGAATGGCATGGGTTTGGGTACAATGGGATGCTAGGACACAAACATGCACGTGTGCAGCAGATGGGCAGCACAAGGGGCAAGTGGTGGTAACAGATGTGAACAGTCTCAAGATCCTATGGTTGGATGCTCAGTTGTATTTGACTAGTACATATGCTTGACAAGCCATATATAACAGTCTTGTGATCTTCAGTTGAGGTAATTAAAAGACTACTCTGATGTACTGAACAGAGACTATTACTCATCTAGATACCCAATTTAAACTTCCCTGCCACTGGGAATGGCAATAATAATCCCATTGGAATTCAATGGAAGAGAAAACCTCTGTCACTGAGACAAACTTTTGAAACTACACCTTTACTGGATATTCTCCACTCACCAAATAGAGGGTGTCCCCCAGAACTGACTTTTTTAATGATAAGACAGCATATAATAATGCATCCAATCCAATTGTTTCTTCTTCTGACTCTCTTTCTTCTCTTGCCAAGACAGACTATATTCTAAGAAAATACTGTCTAGCAGTGGTAATGTCAGGTTTCATCTTCTGTGTCAATCAAGTAGCATGTAACCCTGTAAGCTCAAAGAAGCCTCCAGTTTATTTTCATGCCTAACTGCAGAATTTCAGATAAATTTCCACACATTAGGATCAGCATATACTCACAGATTTACATTGGTAGAACATATAATAAGATCATTAGAATCCTGTCTCATCCTTCCTTCCCTGGACACCATTATACTTCCCTAGATTTGGAATTGATGGGAAAATTCTTGGAAGACTTTATTTATACATAAGTGAATAGAAGTTTTGCATATCTCCAGACTGGAGAGAACACAATGGAATCACAGTTGACTGAGCATGCCACTGGGGCATAGATGGAATAGATGGACTTCCTTTCCATTCTTCACTCGTTAAACAAATTACTCTTTTCAACTTGGCTTTCTGACTCCAAGGATGAATTAACCTAATCCTTTGTAACAGTTTTATGCTTAGTCTCTCTATATGGATTTATGTGTATTCAAGAAATAATTCTTGTGTAATTACTATATTTGATATCAGTGATAGTCAGTGATGAGAAGATAGTCAAAATGTGTCAGTCTTGTTCAGTGATTACCAAAACCCTAAATATATGGCAAACTTCCGTCAAGAAAAGTAATAGATTATGTCCAATTCTCCATGAGGAGGATGAGAGAGATGTTCTACCATACTTGATCCTTAGGAGAAGCATGTAAGCCTATATAAAAAAGCTCTCCACACCTACCAGACGATTCTGCTCAGAATTGTACCCACTTCTTTTCCCACTGGTCTATGTAAATCACAGCACATTTCCATATTTAAATCTAGGTTAAGATATTTCTCAACCTGAGATTCACATTACAAATTTTAGCCAAAGAGAGCTGCAAACACACTTTCATGTTGGTCAACTAATATGACAGAGATATTGGGCCATTCATGATATGTTAAATTTAAGTTAACTCTAGAAATTACTGGCGATATTACAAATCCTGGCTTAGTTCTTATAATGTATAATATGAATTAGACTTTTCTCATTAATGTTACAATTTTCCACTAATTTTGATATTAGCTAAAGTTTCAAGCAGCAAAAAAAACTGGTTGATATCTGTACGCATCCATTTGTACTCACATATATATAGACTTTAAAATGTGTACTTCATGGGCCGACCCCGTGGCGCACTTGGGAGCGTGCAGCCCTGGGAGCGTAGGAGCGCTCCGCCGCAGGTTCGGATCCTATATAGGGATGGCCGCTGCACTCACTGGCTGAGTGCGGTGCTGCCAGGCACAAAAAAAAAAAAAAAAAAATGTGTACTTCATTTAAAATAGCACCAATTATAATGGCCTTTTAAAGTCCAATAGACACATTATAAATACTGGTGGACTGCTTGCTTTAAAAAAATAATAATAATCTGGGTTGCTGGTGAATCAAGCAAAATTTGTTCCGTAATAAGCTGCCATGTAAATTATTTCGTTTTGTTCTGAGACTCATCAGATGCTGCCAGAGGCTATATCAAAGTAACACTTAAGTCTTAAATATCTGAGATGTCTTGATTGAGATTTTCACTATAATAGTCCAATTATTCACCCTTAGTCAATAAAAACATTCATTTTATCACTTAATGTCCTCACACTAATTCAATTGTTTCTTATTTCAGTCTACATTTTATATATAAAGTGCTACTTTAGCATCCATATAGTTGAATTTTCTCTTGAATTTTTCTAGCAAATAATTCTTCATAAAATTTAACAATTTGCTCTGTTTATGCATTGATTAAATTAAGCTTCCATTACTTCTTAAATTTTTCAAGAGAACAGAAAAGGCCAAGAAGTTTTGGCATATTCGTTCATCTCAGTTTTAATCAATGGTCATGAAGAAAAATTGATTCTATGGATTTAAGCCTGCTTGTTTGGGAGCATATTACAACAAACTTTGGAAAAAGAATGAATTAAAACTGTCTCCTTCCACAGATCAGGCAAAAATGTTTGTATACTGTCCCCATCATCTCTGTAACAGGTATACAAAGTACACAATCCCAAATGCAATTGCTTCTAAGAAATTGGCCTTGCAAGTGCCTTCACATCAAGAAGTACCTGAAATGTAAAAGGTTTTGTGACAAACAGAGGAAGTAAGCCACACAACACCCACTCTGAAATAAGTCTGACTTGGGTTTCAATCTCAGGTCTGCTACTGACTAGCTATGCTACCTAGGGGGAGCCTCAACACCCCTGGGTTTCAGTTTCCTTATTTGTAAAATGACAATATCACCACTTTTCTTATTAAGTAGCTGAAGGGATAAAATAAAATTGAATTACTGTTATTAATACTGCACATCAGTCATAAATTTCGGGCAACTATACAGAGCCAATAATAAAGACTTTAAAGGTAGGTTATCACTGACATGGTTTCTTTTTTTTTTCCCCCAGAACCAAAGAACTTTTCCTTTTAAAGAGGTAGTTATTGCACATGAATGGTCACAGCTTTAGGTTCGTTTACACCATGTCCATCTGCGCTGCCTTTACTTCATAAGAAAATATACTGTGTCCAGTGGAAACCTTTTTGGATCTATCCCAATGATACCAGGTCCATTTCACTGGATAAGTGTCCTCCACTTCCATTGAGAGTCTACAAATAGCTTATTTTCAATGGAGCACTGGCTGTTGAAACAGATTGTGCTCATTCATTTTAAAATTATTTCACCCTAACCCATTTTAATCCCAATATTATTAAGTTTCTTTTGGTCTTTTCCTTCCCTTTCAGAAATCCAAGAGAGTCTAAAGGGAAATTTCTCAGATCTGCTTTTTTTTTTTTTCCTCTCTGAAAAACTCAGACTGCCATATTTATAATCAATGACCCAAATCTAAGATAATTACATATGCTTTTCATAATCAGAATCTCAAAAAGTTGCTCAGCTTTTTCAACTTATTTCTTTATAAAATATTGAACTTTTCTTATGACAAAGAAATACGCAATTTTTTGCACAGAAATAATTGTTAATAAACTTAAAATATTTTATGGTAAAATGTATTGAATGTTTGTTATTTTTAATAAGAAATTCTTTACTATTACAGAAAATGTACAGATCTGTAACCAAAACCTGTAGTGATAGGTTCCAAAAAGCATAGTAGCCAAGAAGAAACACGTTTCAAAATTAAATCAGAAAGTCTACTCAAAATCCCTAACTCACCAGATACGACAACCATCATCTCTTAGTTTGCTGAAAGGTCAACAGTCTGAAACCAGAGTTCAGTCTGGGAGTAAGATTTCCTCATTTTTTCATGACCCTATAACTTCAGGAATTGCTGGAGATTAGAAAAGTGTTCTTGGCAGAACAGCCAGCTGGCTAAGAATACCTGTCAGAGTCCAGAGACGATTAAAAGCAAAGTCCAAACTTTTGTGCTAGACAGGGATACATGAGGAATAAGTGTGGTTATATTTTCCAAATGACATTTGCAAGTCTTAATACTCTTAACATAATGTGTAAAGGAAGGACGCTTACAGGACAAAAGGTGGATTCAGCTTTATAACCAATAGTCCTAAACTAAGAGATCTATTTAATGCAGTAACATTGAAATTAAGGGTGGGTGCCCTGGAACTCACAGCCAGAATTTGCCTCTGAATACCTGTCTTTAACCAGCATGTCATTACAAAAATATCAGTCTTTTAGCACATTCACTAGAAAAAAGCTTAAATAGCTTAGAAATGACATTACCCACATTAAGATCTAACTTAAACACAGTAACAGTGTGTTGGGTATAGAAATAACTAATTTTATACCAACAACACGCCACAATTAAATTGTGACAGGCATGTTCCAATTCAAAGCAAAGCTCCATTGGTTCATCATGTTGCCCACTTCGGTGGGACAGAAGTGACTACTTACACATGGTGCCACCTATGCTTATGACCAACCAAACAGACTAGAGGCAAAACATCCTAAAAACAGCTCCTGGTAGGTGGATAAAGTAGAAAAGGACTCCAAAGCTAAATTAAAATAATCAGACCCCAATATGCTATTGTTTTAACTAAATGGAATTTTTAGTATTCTTGAGAAAAACCATTTAGATAAAATATTTGCCTACAAAACAGTGCTTTTTGAGTGTTATTTTGATGTAAAATGAGTGTTTAAGGATGGAAATTCCCTCAAGCACTCTGAAATGATAGCATGGTTGACAGTGTCAAAAGCCATGCTGAGATCAAGGGAAATGAAAATGGAAACAGTGGCAACCGCAGTCATAAAGAGGTCATTTAAAAACCTCTTTGCTATGATATAAACTAAAACATGATTAGAATTTCATAAAAAAAAAAAAAGTTCAAGTTTTCATCCTAAACCTAAAGAAGAAAACCAGCCAAAAATTCCCAAAAGATTTCATGTCTAAGAACAAATTCACTTGTCAGATTCCAAACAGTCAATTTATATTTTATGGGTAGAAAAACAAATGAAATTTAACATCATCAATGAATTTGCAAAACAAAGGATTCCCCTCATTTGATCACAAAGCAAACTTCACTCTGTGTTAGGCCCCCAGAAGCAACTTCCTTTCATTTTTCTATTTGAAATTATTCCTATAGGTTTCTGTACTGATCCCTAATGCCATTATCTAATATCTGACTTGTTTCCCACAGCTTTTTGAATCTCAACCCAAGAAATTTTCCTCAATTGATGAGAATCCCAAACCCAGAATTTTCATTACTTTTCTCTTCCCTTTCATAACTAAAATATCTGCTTCAACCAGGTCAGCTAAATTATAGTGCCTTGGGAAATCTGGCATAAGCCAACAGTCACATCCACATGTCCTGGAAAATGTTATCATAAGACCATTTTAACTAAAGAAGACAGACATGCAGGCACCAGAAAAACCTAGAATGCTTCTTGTAACCCTTACCCTAGATTCCTGTATGTAAGATGTAACCTAGTAACAATCTAAAAGCTATAAATATGTACTAGCCAATAGAAAAACTGATGTAATGATTAGGGGAATATCCTCTTCTTTTTCTCCTTTGATTCCCAACCCCCTTTTTGTGATTATAAAATGCTAAGCTCTACTTGCCTCCTTAGGAGAACATTTCTCAGAGTGACCTGACCTATGGATTTCCCAGCTGCAATGGCTCAATAAACTTCATGCTTATATATTTGGCCTAAGTTTCTTTTAGGTCAGCACCTTGGACAACATATTATGTCACCAAGAAGCAGCTTTAAAGCTTGGGAACTTCCAGGATGGAGTCACACAGGACAGAGACTACATTCTTGCAAAAGTTTCCATTTTTCTATTATTTGTATAGTCTGATTAAAATGCTCAGCCCTTGTCTTTTCTACAAACCATGAACATTTTTACAAGGTATAAAATTATTTTATACTATTTACTATTATGGGCATCTTGTTTTATTATTTACTATTAACTCTTTTATTATTAGTCATTGACTGTCACTTAGACATTCATCAGAAACTAATTATTACAGTTTAGTAGCCAAGTTATGATAGCTAGCTTCTGGCTTAACAACTTTTTACACTCTTATAACTGATCAGAAGACTGCCAAATTTTCAATACTCAGTGACACATACTTATGAAGAGAAAGACTTTACTAATGTCTCTGAGTAAAGTATTTTATCACATTTGATGTCTTATATAATACCTAAACCCCTTCATAGCTGTAAAGTTTGCCTTTAGAACCATCTTATGTGTTTATGTAGTGTGTATGTATGTATATGCTTACTTTCAACACAAGAGATTCTTATTCCTTATGCCCATAATATAATTATATATTTTTTTGTTTACCTCTATGTTGCTATCAATTGCATTATGAGCAACACTGGAGTGAGGGTTTTTATGTTACTATGTAGAATATGGATACAAGTTGTAAGTCATTTCATAAAACATAGATACCTTATTTACCTATTGAGAAAATAATGATCAAGCCTACGTACCTTATTACATTCATAGACCAACTAATTTAAGGGTAATAATGAATCAGAAATTGAATTTTGGCTCTATGACTTACTAGTTGTGAAATTTGGACAAATACTTAAGACTCAATTTCTTATCTGCAAAATACGTACTTCAAAGGATTCATATGAAAATTAACCAGGAAAACCAAAAAGCACGTAATAAAATGCTTGCAGCATAATAGTTACCCACAAATGTTAATTATTTTCCTGCTCCCATTTGCTCCTAAAGCCACTATCATTTGGCTTTTGACACTGATGCTACAGTTAAACTGCCCTAATTGAGGTCTCCAACTTGTCACTTTTCAATATGTGTGTCATGATGCATTTACTATCAACTCTTTTCTTTCATGATCATGTAATTTTGGCTTCTAAGACTCTTCTCCCTCACACTTGAACTGCCCTCTCAGCCTCTTGCCCGCTTCCTCTCACTTTATGAAATGGTGGAACCTCATTCCTGAGGGTTCCATCTGTGCTCTTATTGTCCACTGCCATGGCCTCTTGATGACTCCAACCACCAATCTCCATTTCCATCTTTAACCTCTCCTCTGAGCTCCATACCCAAACTTCTATTCTGTCTGCAAGTACACGGGCAGCTCAAATATCCAAAATCACCTAGGTACTCATCCCCTTCTTATTACCCTTCTCTCCCTGAACTTAATTCTTCTACACTCAGAAGCCCCAGCTAGAAAGATCAGAGGTAGTCTTGACATCAACCTCTTCTATTACCCATATCAAACTGGTCACCAAGCCTCTAGAATCCACACTTTCCCCTTCATCCCCATCTCCACTGCCTTATCCAAGATCTTTGTCCAAGGTTACCCAGACTATGAAGGTGACCTCCCTACCAGCTTCTCAGACTCCTTCCCTTCTCAACAGCCTCTAACCCAACTGCCACATTGTTTAAAGGTTGTGTCAAGTTGGGTAGGCACAATCCTCTAGCTGAATTAAGTCTTAACCTAGAAGTAGGCTGAACTTTCCTAGGCTAGTGGCTCTCCAATTTTAGCCTGCATTAGAGTCACACCTGAGGGCTTGTTAAAACTTGGACTGTCAAAATGAAACAAATTCTGTATGATACTGTAATGGTGCACACATGACATTATGCATTTGGTAAAACCCACAGAACTATACAACACACACAGGGAACCCTAATGTAAAATTGAGTTAATAATAATATATCAATATTGATTCATAATTGTAACAAATGTAGCATGCTAATGTAAGACATTAATAATAGAAGAAACTGTGTGTGTTGGGGGGTGTGGTGTGGGGATATGGGAATTATGTTAAAAAAAAAAAAAAAAAGTAAGATGCAAACCACTTAAAATTCTTTAACGGATCTTTCTTTCCTGTGATTTCAGCTCCTTAGGTCATCTCTTCTCCATCTACCTGTTCAGCCCTATCTCCAGACATACTTGTATCCCAACACTTGCAACCAATCACAATCTTCCTAAGGAGTCAACTCTCAACATGCCTTTTCCTACTTTCTCTGTCAGATAAAATCCAATTGATCCTGCAAGTTCCAGCTCAAGCATTACATTCCCAGTTCACTCCTCTAATGGTGCATAACACAGTTCACTATGGTTTTTTTGACATCCCTGCTTTACCAACTAAGCCAGAGATTTTGTCTTATTCATGTTCCTAATAAGCATTTAACAAATATTGACAAAATAATTTACATTCCTGTGTTGTGTATATGTATGCATGCATGCATATGGGCAGCAGGGCTAGGGTGTGTTAGCCATATTTTCATCATTATTATTATGATTATTAGATGACAAAAAGGGACTGCAAAGTTATAGCTGTTTTTCTCTAAAAATGCATCTAGTTACAGGGAGACAGATATACAAACCCTAAACTTATCAACTATTAAATACTCATATATGTAAAACTAATGAAGGATTCAATTTCATTTTTGTTTTGTTTTTTTAACTTGAGAGAATTCATAGAAATGTATTTAACTCTTGAAAGATAATAGCTAGACAACTTAGAAATCAGTTGAACATATGGTTGGATATAATTGGTAGCTCAATTTGACAGGGAGCTGAAGAACTCGCAGAGTGTCACAGGGGTCATTTAAGCCAAATGTTTAAAGAATTATCAATAGATCTATAATAAAGCTAATATTTAGATTATTTAGTCTAAAAGACCAAGTGGCCTAATTACAGTTTCAGCATATAAAATATTACTACACAAGAGAGACTGAAAACTAGTTTTTCCCTGAGGGAAAAAGTACCTTTGTACTCTCTAACCTCCCGCAGAACCTGGTATTGAGACTTGCTCTGAATGTGCACTGAAAAGTAAAGGGACAACAGGGAACTCTAATAGGAGGGATTTAGGCCAGATAAAGCTCATCTCAACAGTGAGCATAGATTGACCTTGGTATGGTTTTAAACTTCTCTGGACATCTTTAAGAGTAAAATAAATACCCATCTCCTGGAAAGGCTTTAGTTGTCCTTTCTGAAGGTTAAAGGCAGTACTAGATGAGTTATTCAAGGTTTCTCACAAAATTCAAATTGTCATGCAGGCTTCCTCTATAAGAAGTTCAGGAAGGAAGAGATGCTGTATAAAGAGTGGTTGTGAAGAACGAGATGTATTGACACTGAGATTTTATTTCTACATTTAGCCTGTTAGAAAATGAGGAACTTGAATAATAAATATAATATAAGCAAAATCAATTCAAAAATTCCTTTTATAAATTTACTAGGAAGCCAACTCTTCCTAAAAGCATAAGACAACAATTGCATTTCTCCCTTTCACTTGTTATAATGTTTTCCAGTTTTTCTTTTGTTTTTTTTTGTACAAATAACATAAAGATTCTGGAACACACAATGTGATAATAAAATAAGAATTGAGATACTTCAATGAAGCATGATTGATTTCAAAGCAATCTCAGATACAACAGAAATAACAGTGATTTTTAAGCCTACATCATGCTTAATTTATTTTACTTATTTATTGTTAATTTATGCACTCACGTATTTATTTCACATCAAGAGAAAGGAAAAATAATCTTGCAGTTCAAAGACTGCATCCTCTTCCCCTTCATTCACTTTCTTGATATCTTCAATTGCATTGGTAAACTCTGCATGGCTCTATGAATAGTTTTACAACTGCTAAGACAGTGTGTGGCTCTCAGTCTGTGAATGAGACAAAATAAGGGAGTATATAAACTTATCATAAGGAGATTTCAGAAGACAGTCAACTGAAAAGGAAATTATCTTATTTTTTAAAAAGTAAAACAAATTCAAGTCCTTCTCTATGGTCTGCCATAGCCTTAAAGAAGCAATTGACCATTAAAGAAACTTCATTTCTTTTTATCAGTTATAACTGCTATACCAGAAAAAATAAAACCTGTAGAGGCTACTTAGCAAACAGAAGCACTTCTATGTCATGTGTGTGAGAAAAAATAACATCATAAATTAGAAGTGACAGAAGTACATGCTATACAGTATTAGGGAGCCATGCTAAAGACAGATGATATGATCTGCCTAGTTATGAAACTGAATAAAATATACTGGTCTTAGTTCAAGGAGTTAAAAAAAAATCCCAGTCAATTTTATCTTTAAAATATCTTTGAAAATTATGATTGCATATTCTCTTATTGCCTAAATTAGTCATTTGTATATTATATCAAACTAATATCCATGCTTTTCAAGCATAAATTTCTCTTCCTCTGGACAATTTCATGTACATACTCATTTCTATGTCTGCAAGAATATGCCTGCTATACCCCCAAATTTGCCAGTTATATACTATTGCATAACGTGTTGGATTCTAAAACTACTACAATTAGGAACAACCAAATGAACTAAAATCATTTGGGCATTTTAGAACTATGGAAGACAAAAATATTAACAAGCTTGACAACTGAGACAGGTTTCCTCAAAAACAGACACTTCTTTGCAAGCTCATAAACCTAATAGCATCCTTTAATGGTCTCAGTGAGTATAAAAATGATGCAGAAGATCTACTTATGGTTGTATATTGGAAAAGCAGGCATCTTCATGCTAGTGATGAAAAAGGAACTTATTTAATTCAGACAATGACTCCAATAGTTTTTAGATAAGCTATCCAATAATCTGCACACTTGTTGGGCCAAGATGTCACTGAACATCAATCTCATAATTTCTCCATTTCCCTTATTATCACATTTTCATTATTACCTGGAAGAAAAAGAAATTAATTTTAAAAATTCTATCCTTCTGTTTCGACTCACAGAATTCTAAAATGAGAAGTTCCCTAAACATTATTTGGTCCAGGGCTGGCAAGTTAGCTCAGTTGGTTAGAGAATAGTGTTGATAACACCAAGGTCCAGGGTTTGATCCCTATACCAGCCAGCCACCAAAAACAAACAAACAAAAAACACACACACAAACAAAAAGAAGTTTTAAAAAAAATAGATAATTTGGCCCAATCAATGAGTTTCATGTGGTTTATGGTATAACTAGAGCCCAGAGCCGCAGTAACTTTTCCATCACCACACCCAGCAAGTCACCTGTGGAAGAGAGGCTAGAAATTCTGACCCCTAGTTCCTGGTATGAGGCTTTTTTCCAGGTTACAAAGACCTGGAGAAAATACTGTAGAAAATTCCTAATGGGATTGGGATTATTTGACATGAGGTTGAAGGTGAATTAAAAGGAGATAGTCATTACATGAAAAGAACATATAGAGAATGATGTCTAACCATTTCCTAACTTTAATGAGAACACACATAAAGAAGGCTTTTCCAACATGGTATTTCATATAAGATGTAAGTAACTTTTCTAGTTGAGAAGGACATTATGTCTAAAAGTAATTAACACCATAGACAAGAATGACTTTGCCTCATAAACTCAACATCTTTAAGAAGCTGTGCAATTTATTCAATTAATTCATTCATTTCAAATATTTATTGAGGATACAATGCTGGCCAGGCATCAGTTTATCTGTGGTAATAGAGTGATCAGAAGTGCATTCATCAGAGCTGGATACAATGGAATTTTTTCAACCTGTAAATGTTAATCCAGTCCCCATTACTCTTATGAAAATATAGCACAAAAATCATAATTTCAGATAATTTTCTTTGAAGTATCTTATTCTGCTCAAATACTGGTTTTTAATTATAAAATGGATATCTATATAATAATAAATGTTTCTAACTCATTCATAACATCATATTTTAAGCAATATTTAAGACATTCTAAAATTCTAGCATATAAGAAGAAAAGAACAATCTGTTGAAGTTTCCTCTAATGGGGTTTAATTTGTATTGTTAATTGAGAAACAAAAAAATACTTTTCCACACAAATCCCACATCCATTTCTTGGTAGACAGATGTAATACATTTTTTTTTTAAATACATAAAAACCAATTTGATGACTTATGCTCTTTTTCACTTTGTTCTATTTTTCTTTACTTTCATTCATTCTTCAACTGTTTTAGATGCTGTCCCCAACCTGCCACCAACATAGTACCAGTGGGTTTTAAGTGAAAGTTTTCAATTCACTAATTTTTATATATTTTATCCTAATCACTCCAAAATTTTATTGCTGACATTAAACCATGACAGCTTTGATATTTCTCAGAGATATTTTAAAAAGAAAAATTTTACCTGTTTCTCTGCTATCAATAGAAAACACAGGCCAGATATTTCTTGGTTTGGGAAGAAGTCTGTAAATCTAGGCATCCCTTGGTAATAAGCGTTAGGGACACAAATTGCCTATTTTTTGCTTTGAGAATTTGCATCAAGTGGACCTACCATGGAGGGGAAACAAAGGAAGATTTATTTTAGTGCATACAGAAGAGTGTGTATTTATGAGCTAAAGATTTAGGAAGGTGAGCCACATTCTCAATATAAAGCCACAGAATTATCCATGCTCTTTGAAAAGAGTAAGGAACTGGAGACCAACACAATGAGAACTCTAGAAACTTTCTAACTTCTCTGTTTATTTTTGTGGTCAGCACCTGCCAAGCTTCTACAACAGTAAGTAACAAAACCTGTAAAATGAAAACAGTCTGAACTTCTCTTTGTAAAGGAGCAGGGAGAAACTGTTGTCCTTTCTGCAGCATGGCTTGCTTGGAGGAAGAACCTCAAGTAATGTAAGTAACACAAGCTACCAGAGGAGAGGAAATGGAGCCCAGGGACTGAGCAAGAAAAGGAATGGAATTGCTAGTTGCTGGACCGAACTGAGAAGTAATCCAGGCATGGGCAAAAACAGAGGCCCACGGAGAGGTGATTCCCTAATTCATAGAGAAAGATTATTTCCATTTCTTAGTTAATATCCCCTTTCTATGATGAATACACAAGACAATTTTGAATAACAAGAAATCCTAATAACAGGTGTATTCTTAAATCACTATACATTTAGTACTTAACGTATTTAACAAGTATACCATTTTTATGTGGCATTAGTGTACAATACTTACAAATACTGTAAGAGAGTTTTTAATTAAAGTTGGCCTACATGGCCCAACCAAATTGATAAATTTTGAATTAATATATTTTAATATATTCAGGATACAAGACTCACCCAAGTGAGTCAGCATATGGCTACTCATAAACTCTTAAAAGGGTATCACCTTACAAAATCCCAGTAAATGATAAAAGCACAACAACAAAATGTTAGGAAACTTAATCCAGCAGAATTTAAAATACAGACATATCATGGCCAAGTTGATTTTATACCAGAAATGCAATACTAGGAAAAATTTTAAATGTAATATACCACCTTTAATCAATAGATTAAGGTGAAAAATCAGAAGATATTATCAATACATGCAGAAAAATGACTCGATCAAATTCCACACAAATTCATAATTAAAAAATAAAACACTTCTTAGCATACTAAAAATAAAAAAGGGAGATCCTTCACTAGATAAGGAATGGCCATGAGGTCAAGTTACATTTCAAAGCAGAAATAAGACAAGGAAAGCAAAAAATAAACTGTCATTCACAAGAGGATGTAATGTTTATAGAGGAAATCCCAAAGAATTTGCCCAAATTATTTATTTAGAGTTAAAAAGAAAACAGCATAACAAACCAAAAAATCAGGCTGTCTCAGTAGGGGAGGCAGGGGGATACGGATGGAATTAGGGGGAAATCTGGATAGCTTCAAAAGTACTGCTAAAGGTTCTAGTCCTTTAAATAAGGTGCTGACATCAGAGGTGTATATTTTATTATACCTTACAGCATACATGTGTTACACGTATTTTTGTAATCTACAAGCATTACACAAATTTAAATCATTTAAACCACACATTTATGTACATGTCCCCCACTATGAGCTTCTCTGGTGTTGGGAACAAGTCTCATCTTTAGTGATAGGTGGAGCCCGGCACATAGGAGGTGTCCTGTACCTGCTTGCTGTCCACTGTTACAATGAACGAGGAGCCTGCCAAGTACTGGCAGAGTAGGGCATGAGTCTTTACACCTGCTCTTCCCTCTGTCTAAACAGTCTGCCACCCTCCTCTTCCCACCTCACCACCATCCAAACCCTCTCATCCTGGCCAAGCCCTTTCCATCCAGCATTTCCCTGTGTTGATACCACTTGTACTGGGAAATTTTTCTGTGGTCAGCTCCCCTCCACTACCCCCTTGGATTAGGAACTTCCCCCACACAGCTAATAGAAACCATCTCAGTGAAATATCTGAGGATCTACATTTTCAAAATCACCACGAAATTTCTGAGCACAGGAAAGCTGTAAGACTACTCCAAGACAAAGCTTAGAAAACAGGAGCAGCATCCATTTGGTTCTGTAGTAGCCTCTATCTGGCATGTAGTAGTCCGTCAAATATCTGTCAAATGAATTAAAGAAGGTATGCAGTTTACTTTTTTTCCTAAAAAAATTATTTTTGTTTACACGTATTTACGAGGTACAGAGTTGACTATCTGTTTAAGGTTTTTTTTGTTTGTTTGTCCTCTGGTGTCACTTGCAAGTAGATAAGCAAGTGGTGGTCAAAGAATATAGGAAGAATATAAAATTGAAAAAGCTTTACTTAATTTTAAAATTTTAACAGTGGATCACCACTGGAGAAGTGCTGCTTGAAATTAGCATGCCACAGGGCTCTTAAAGTTGCCAGTTAACTTCTCATGGAGTGTCTATGGCCCATGCATACAGCTGAAGGCTAAATAGTGACTCTTCTTGTGACCTTTATCTTTTTCTAATTTACCAACACCAGTTGCCATTTGTGTTCAATGCCTTATAAAGCATATTGCCCAAATTAGGGATAATAATAGATAATGTTACCTGAAAAACCCTTCATGCTCTTTCATATATTTTCTTGATGAAAAATAACAAAATAATCCAGTGATCTAAAACATTATGATTCTTCTTTAAGTAATTAAGCAATTTGTGATCCTCTTTTTTAATAGCTATAGTTTAAAGATTTGTGTTTCTTTCTTCTAACTCCTACTTCTAGTTGTTGCCATAGTAGTCCCACAAATATTTTATGTCCTGGGTTTGAATATTTCCAGAGCCTTCCATACATAAAACAGAAAGCAGCTGAACTATGTTTCACAGACATCTGTCTTTCCCCATTTAATGAAAAACACACTGGGAACCTCTTAAAGGATTTCCGTCAAATAGTCAATTCTCTAAAGTTCAGAGGTGAGTAACATCCTCACTCGAAAACTCCCTTTTCTCACAGATTGATCACACATTGACTTCTTTATCTTCAGCCATTTTTGCCTTTAAATCCTTAATACCTCTGCATCAAATAGGCGTGGTAACAAGAAAACACATTCTCATTTTTTCTTACATAATTTTATGTAATTCTGAGAAAATCTCTCCCTTTATTCTTTAACTTGACTCTTTAATTTTCTAATTCTGTTCCATTAAGGTAAATTTCATTCTTCTCTATATCTCATAAGTATATTCCTTTATACTTGAGTTAAATCATAATTCATACATAACCTACTGCCTTCTAGTGCTCAGAAAAAATATTTGTTAGTAAACTTAATTCCTTAATTTATCAGATTAATTAATTCACTAATTAAATTCACTTATTCATGAGTTAATTAAAAACTTAATATGTCCATTACAGGCCAAGCACAGTGTGAGGCACTGAGAAGTCAAAGAAGAAAATTAAGTCCCTGTTCTCAAGGAGCTAACATTTTAGTGGAAGAAATTATATATCCCTTTTTCTTCATCCTTTAAGTATCTCTTCTATCTTTCCTCTTCATCCTGCCAGTGGTTTCCTATAGGACTAATTCTATTCCAGATTTACTTTAAATTGTTTTTATTCCTAAGGCATTTTCTTTGCCACAGATCCTGAAAGGCAGTTGTAACTTCACTTCTTTCTGTTACACAACTCATCGCTGCGCTTTTCTACCTGTGACATCTTCTCTTCCTTTCCAAAATTAATTATGTTTAAACACGTTTCTTGTTTTACACTGCATTATAAAATTTACTTGAAAGACAGTGTCTTGCTCTCTTATTTAAATACTCTGCTTTGAAATATTCTTATCTTATACATTTTCTCTGCTGGGTTAAGTTTTCCTCCAGATATTAGTCTTATATATAGCTTTCATTTTTGTTGAGGACACAGACATTTATCAATCTCATGTTGCTCTGTGTTTTTAAGCATTAATAAACCTCTTTCAGTTCTTATTTCTTAATGATAATATTGAGCAGTTACTACATGCCAAATATTGTTCTAAGTGCTTTGCTCTATGGAATACTGAATTTAATCCTCAACCGTTTAGATATAAGAAACATTATCATCCACATTTCACAGATGAGAAAAACAAAGCCGCAGTGAGGATATAACTCACTAGTTAAAGGTAGTCAGAAGTTAGATCTAAGTGATCTGGTTTCGGAGCCTTCCCTCATCCACTGTGCTATGCTGTGCTATGCTGCGCTATGCTGCCTCTACAATGTAGCAGAGGAGACTCACCCTTTCTTATCCCATGTGCCACAAGAAAACCTTTTAGCTCAGAACATCTACTCTGGTGCTATTAGGAAAAAAATAGTTACAGTAAGTGGTCTAGTTTCCCTAAGAAATTTACACAATTTTTTGCCTATAAAATCTCATAGGAAACTGCCAACCTTATGGATTTCAGCACAGTAATACTAATTGATCTTCTTCTTAAGGTTGCCAAAAAAGAAACCCAACATCAGAATACACTTCAGACTATTGATCTTTCTCTCTTTTAGTTTGGTGTGTCCTTATCTGTTTTTAAGCTTACCATTTTTTTCTCCCGTATTACTTGGTTTTTCTTTTTCTTGGGGCCTATAAATTACCAGTAAATTATATATACCTCCACTCCTCTCTCTGAATACCTTCTACAGGAGACTATGCAGGGTACACCTTGTTTTCCTCTGCCTTCTGCTTCTCTCCCCATTGGTTGTTTTCGTTCTGAGTTGTTGCTTCTTTTCCCTGCTCCCCACACCCCTTCAGCAAATGTTTATTAATCACCAGGTAGCCTGTAAAACCCCAAATAGCTTGGACAGTTGAAATAAATACCTGATTTACCAGTAACCCAACGCCTGGTCAATAATGAAATGTATCCATGAAACCTCCCAACTTCGTGCTCATGTGGTATCTTCCTTGATCTACATTAATGGCAGGTGAGTGGCTTCCCATTCTGTCTCTAGTAGTTCCCCAAACTCTCCATTACTCACATCCATTCCCCAATTTGTACAGTGATCATCTAAAATAACTGCTAAAACACATCATCATTTACAGTATTATTTCTCATAGTCCTTTACATTCTAAAAGAAATGATAAAAAGTATATCCTTGTTCTGTGCAGCAATGAAAGCTAGCCAGGATTTCTCAAATTTTCTTACAGATACTTCCTTAAAAATAAATAACTAATACTCCTAAAGTGTTAATTCGTAAAAGTATTGTTTTGTGTTTTTTTGTTTTTTTTTTTGCTTCTACATAACTGAAAACAAACCTTTTATTCTAGTGATTTTATAATCAAGACTTCCACAATAAAAATCTGTAGGTGACCTCTTACTTCTTCAGGAAAACATTTCTCAGTGGTAAATGGCCCCTTAAATTACTTTATTCTCAATCTTCTTCCCCTCAGTCCTTGTTTCTCCTGCTGACCCTTAACCATGTCAATCTTCTTAATAACTACAGGTTGTTTGAGACCTGTCAGGCTTTGTGATAAAAGTGAAACCTATAGGCAATTAAACATTTTAGTTCCTTCCTAGGGGATACTAAAAAATAAAGATCATTTGAATCTTTTAATATCATAACATTGGATTTGAGAACTATAAGGACTACAAATTCCTTAAAACATTTGCTCGTCATTATTGATAGTAGCATTATTAGAAACAAACCCCCCACACTCATTTTAGTGATCTTTGATTTGCAAAATCTAGGTCAATTTAAAATAAGTGGCTTTTTTCAGTAATAATGCAGGATACAAAATAAATGTCCAAATATCAGTTGCATTTATATTCTCCAATAATAAGCTAACAAAGAGAAATCAAGAAAGTAAGCCCATTTACAACAGTCACAAAAAAAATAAATAAAATACCTAAGAATAAATTTAACCAAGGAGGTGAAAGATCTCTACAATGAGAACTACAAACCACTATTGAAAGAAATTAAAGACAACACAAAATGATGGAAATACATTCCATGCTCTTGGATTGGAAGAATTAACATTGTGAAAATGTCTATACTACCCAAAGTGATCTACAGATTCAATGCAATCCCCATCAAAATGCCAAGGACATTCTTCACAGAAATAAAAAAAAATAATCTCAACATTTATATGGAACAACGAAAGACCCTGAATAGTCAAAGCAATCCTGAGCAAAAAAACATAAAGCCGGAGGCATAACACTACCTGACTTCAAATTATACTACAAAGCTATAGTAACCAAAACAGCATGGTACTGGCATTAAAATAGACACTCAGACCCATGGAGCAGAATAGAGAACCCAGAAATCACCCCTCAGGCTTACAGCCATCTAATATTTGACAAAGAGCAGAAAAACATACATTGGGGAAAAGACTGCCTCTTCAATAAATGCTGCTGGGGAACTTGGATATCCATATGCAGTAGAATGAAACTAGACATACACCTCTCATTGTATACTAAAATCAACTCAAAATGGATTAAGGACTTAAGTATAAGACCCGAAACTTTAAAATTACTAAGGGAAAATATACTAAGGTGAAATATTTCAAGAACTAGGTCTGGGGACAGACTTTATGAAGATGAGCCCAAAAGCATAAGCAACAAAAGAAAAAATAAACAAATGGGACTAAATCAAACTAAAAAGCTTCTTCACTAAATCAACAGAGTGAAATGACAACCTACAGAGTGGGAGAAAATTTTTGCTAACTATGCATCTGTCAAGGAATTAATATCCATAACATACAAGGAACTCAGGAAATTATACAGTAAAAAAAACAAATAACCCAATTAAAAAATGGGCAAAGGAACTGAATAGACATTTTTCAAAGGAAGACATACAAATGGCCAATAGGTACATGAAAAAATGCCTAACATCACTAGTCATCAGGGAAATGCAAATTAAAACCACATTGAGCTATCATCTCATCCCAGTTAGACTGGCTATAATCAAAACGAATGAGAATAACAAATGCTGGCAAGGGTGTGTAGAGAAGGGAACACTACTGCACTGTTGGTGGGACTGTAAATTAGTACAACCATTATGGAAAACAGTATGGAGGTTTCTCAAACAACTACAGATAGATCTTCCATGAAATCCAGGAATCCCACTTTTAGGTATATACCCAGAGGAATGGAAATCATCATGTCAAAGGGATACCAGCACTCCCATGTTCATCGCAGCTCTGTTCACAATAGCCAAGATATGGAACCAACCTAAATGTCCATCGATGGATGACTGGATAAGGAAAATGTGGTATATATACACCATGGAATACTACTCTGCCATAAAAAAGAATGAAATTCTCCCATTTGCAACAACATGGATGAGCCTGGAGAAACTTATGTTGAGTGAAACAAGCAAAGCACAGAGGGATAAATACCGTACATACTCTCTCATAAGTGGGAGCTAAGAGATAAAGAAGAAAGGAAAGAGACCACAGTGGTGTGTTGGACTTGCAGAGGGAGAGAACATACCTAGGGATACAAAGTGGAGTGGAGGAAAAGGGGATTGGGAGGGAGGTCAGAGATAATTGAGGGGATAATTGGGTAGGGGACACAGAGTATAATCACAATTTGTGGTAATGGGCATGCTGCCAGTATGGATCTGGCCACCACATCTTATCACAAGTGGTGACAATTTACTTTGTACTCCATGAATATTCATAACCAATAAAAACATTAAAAAAATAAAATAAAATAAGTGGCTTTTTAATTGAGTAAGAAATAACATTAATTTCTGTGGCAACGTCTCATCCTGAGCATTGCTAGCCTTATTTTTGCTGGTTGCTCAAATTAGATTTGATAAGTCCATCTAAAGCTTCCCTTCTGTTGAGAAAGGTGATGGTCATGTAGTTCAAATTTTCTACTTTCACTGAAAAAATACTGAAACTTTCAGTTTCACTCCCACAGAGGAACTTAGATCTACTGCCATGAATTCAAATTGTAGCATAGGTATAAGGCGAACAAGGTGAGAGTGTACAAGAGTATGTGTGATCCAGAAGCATAAAGGCATGCCTTTACAGCCTTGTGCTGTTTCAAGGTAAACATGTATACAAACAGAAAGTAATCAGCGCAGTACAAGCAACAACCATTTATACGTGAAGAAGAGTCCAATGTGCTCATTTTCCATCTATATTTAATACTAATATATTAGCATCATAATTGCATTTATACATATAAAAAACTTACTTGTAACAGCAAATTACATCATTTTAAGGTACACATGGAAATTTATATGTTGTTTCAAAGATAAACTACTTTTAACTCTCGTCCAAGCATCAAAGTGATCACTAATAGATTCTCTATCTCTGATAAGGGAGATACAGTTGTCACGTTTAGGAAAATCACATCCTTGGAACTCACTGTTAGTTCACTCCTGGTTTTCTCGGGTG
This sequence comes from Cynocephalus volans, assembly GCF_027409185.1. Taxonomy (NCBI): domain Eukaryota; kingdom Metazoa; phylum Chordata; class Mammalia; order Dermoptera; family Cynocephalidae; genus Cynocephalus; species Cynocephalus volans. Next base: position 117,845,765 of record NC_084462.1, on the reverse strand, counting down.
TTCCAGCTTCTCTCCAATTGCACATTCAAGCTTCAGTGATTTCTCACTTCAGGCACTTTATTTTTCATACCCTACTTTATACGTGGCCTTCCGTTATACTTCCTATTTCCAAAATATCTGACATGATTCAGAACAGGAAGATGTGATTTTACAAAAGGTTATGGCAGAGAAAGGATAGACTGATGTACCCTAAAGTCTCAGTTTGTCAGCAGTTCTGATTGCTTAAAAAGATATCCTTTTAAATAGATTTGACACTCTTCATTTAACAAACACTTCACAAGCACCCGCTACAGGATGGATATTTTCCTTGATGCTGGGATTACACAGGTAAATTGGATAAGAGTCTTGCCTTTAAAGAGAAATAAGTCTAGTGGGGGAGTCAGACTCACAAATAAATGAATAAAATACGGTGTCATGAGTGCTGTATGAGAGGTTTGCATAAATGCAGCAGATACCCTACAAAAAGGTCAACTAATTCTGTCTGCCTAAAAGTGGATGCTTCATCTAGAAGACATAGGAACCAGGTCTTTAAGTATGAATAAAATTTATCAAGTGAAAAATAAAAGAATATTACAAGAGAAAATAGCATATGCAAGGGTACAGAATTGTAAAGAGTATGATGTGTCCAGGCCATGGTGAGCTACTTTGGTGTGATTTGGGGTGAAGGTGCATATGATAGACTGTTAAGAGATGAGGACAAAAAGGTAGATGGAGCCAACAGTCAAAGGAAGAGTGATTCAAACATTTTGAGGACTGCAGTGGCCAGTCAACCTGTATTTCTGAGAGATAAGTTTGGCAATAATTATGACTGAGCCAGAGAGAGAGAAAAGAATGAAGACAGGGAGACACATTAAGAACTAGGGTTTTTACAGCCATTATGGAAAACAGTGTGGAGGTTTCTCAAGCAATTATAGATAGAACTACCCCATGATCCGGCAATCTCATTTCTGGGTATATACCCAAAGGAATGGAAATCATCATGTCAAAGGGATTCCTGCACTCCCATGTTCATCACAGCTCTGTTTACAATAGCCAAGGTATGGAACCAACCTAAATGTCCATCAACAGAAGACTGGATAAGGAAATGTGGTATATATACACAATGGAATACTACCCTGCCATAAAAATTAGTGAAATTCTGACATTCGCAGCAACATGGATGGTCTTGAAAAAATTAAGTTAAATAAGCCAGGCACAGAAAAAGAAATACAACACATCCTCACTCACCGGTGGGAGCTAAGAAACAAAGAATGAAAAGAAGACCACAATAAAAAGTTGAACTTTCAGAAGGAGAGAACAGACCTATAGTTACTAGAGGTGGGAAGGGGGGTGGTTAGGGAGTAATTGGGTAAAGCACACTAATAATGATTATGATTTGTAATGATCAACATGCTAATAATATTGACTTGATCATCCCATTTGTAATGATCAACATGCTAATAATATTGACTGTACACAAATACGGTCAACTCTGTATTGCATAAATATGTATAATAAAAATAATTTTAAAAAGAAGAATTGGGGGTTGTGTGTATGCATTATAAATACAGAAGACAGAAGAATGAAAACAGTGCAAAGGTGTTCCACTCCTAGCAAACCCTAAAATAGCTGAGACAACCATACCTGCCCTTCACAGTAATCTTATGTGTAGTGTATCTCTAATTTTGAGGCTCACAGACCAAAGCTTCTTAAACAATGTGCATAGGAATCACCTAGGGATCTGGTCAAAATGCAGATTCTTATATAGTATGAGAGTACTTCAAAAAGCTCACAGAAAATAGAATTAAGAAATAATACGAATCTTTACATGAGCTTTTAAAAGTATGCTCATATGTGCTGAGGGGGAGGAGAGCTGAGATTTTACATTTCTAACAGGCTCCCAGGTGATGCCAATGCTACTGGCTCACAGGCCACACTTTGAGCAACAATGTTATGAGTCAGTAAGATTGCTGACCTTTTTCAAGAAATGTCTTCATAATAAAAACTGAAAACTTGGACATCACCATTAATTAGATGGGTACAAGGAAGTATACTTATTTGACATGAAACACTGGCTAAGCTTTTGCAGTGAATGGCAAGAGACTCCAGGCAATTCTCATAGGAGGTGTTTTGCCTTCAATGCCCATAGTATCCACCTGGTAGACACTGTTAACAGTTGCCACTTAAAGTCTCTAATTTATTCCAGTAATCACATCAAAGTTCAGTTTCAGACTTATGGAACCATTTATGATAGAAATAGGAAATGTTTGAAAGGTATATATTCTTAGCAGAGACAATCTTTAATGACTGCTACTGTAGTAACGCAGTTTTAATGTTAAATGTCTTAGTTACTGTCAAGAATATATGGCATTAAACAGAAGTCTTTCATTTAGTTTATCATTTCAAATTTTATATATTGACCCTCTAACTAGAGCAGAACCATTTGTAAGTATGATGCTCTATAGTTCTCTGAAACAGTCAACATCACATCCCTGAAATATAATGCAAGAGAAGGATGTGAACAATGTGTCTTGATTCTGAATGCTTTACTTTCCTTTGAAGGGAGCAACTATACCTGGATTTCAAGTTTTTCTGTCATCATTTTCCTGGTGCACTGTTACACAGATGGTGTGAGGTAATTTTATGCACTCTATCTAAAAGCATCAGTTCCCCTTTCCATTGGCCATCCATACTGCTTCACACAAAGGAGGCATATTGGTGATTTATCTGGTGTAGTTCAAATCAAGACTAAACAAAAGCAATTCATTCCAAATCAGGACCTAGCCCTAAGCTGGAGAAACTTAGCTGTCCCTTGATTGTTGCAAAAGCAATCACCATTTTTTTTAAATCTTGTTTTCCTCCCTCCTCCACTATAAATACTGGAAAAAAAGTATTAAAAGGGCTGTGGAAGTGAGAGGTTGCAAAATAGCAACCATTTCCATCTTACCATTTGATCCAAACTCCTTTAAGAAGTAATGGCACTGAAAAAAAAAATCACCTTAAAAATAGAGAGCTATTCATTTAAACTTGCAAAATTTTGCCCTAACCTAAAATATATTTGCCATATTTTTATATAATTTATCTGCAACTGAACAACTTAAGTAACATTAAATGATACCAACTGCTTGCCTGGAATTTGTGAGGTTTTCCTGGTATATAGTAATCCTTTACTAAGATGTTTCACAACATAAAAAGCAAAATCAATGCTAAAAAAAAAAGTGTTCTTTTTATTCTAGGGTCTGTGTTTGGAAAATATTGCCATGTAGCATTTATGGTAACAGCTGTACGGTTAAACTTTAGGCACAAACTGAACTGCAGAGAATCTGCTGCATAAATAAAATCCCCATGGCAACTAAATGTGCTACTAGATAACAGAGAAAAAAGGATTTATGTGTTTGCTGAGCTGTCTTGCCCTAAAGGAATTCTCCAGGCAAACGCAGGCCACCTGCCACATGTTATATTAAGCTCAGCCTTCTGGACTTATTTTCAAATCCACAGCAAAAGGTCCAACTACTTTTATTTGGAAGTTTCATTGTTCTTTATTCCAACCCCCTCCAAAAATAAACAATTCATTTTTCAACTTGCCTGCTATATTTTGCCCTGGATACAAAAGATAATTAATGAATTTGTTTGTGCTCCTAAACATTTTGTTGATCTTACAGAAACAACAAGCATATGTATAATAAGGTTTTTTACTCTTATTTGTAGATACAACTTGCCTTGTCCAATACAACATAAACTATATGAAAGAAGCACAGTGGTTGATGAGGATATTTCAAAGATGGGAAAAGGGAATACAACAGCAAGATTAACATCTTATATAAATTTAAACATCTAAAATATTTATGGTTACTTTCTTCCTAAGGGAAAATGGGAGGATAAACATTCTAGCATTTTGCAATAGGTGAAATCAATTTAACTCTAAAATGATTACCTAAAATTCCTTTTTTTTCTTTTAATTATACCTTCCTACCTCCAATCTTCATCAAATCTAACGATACAATATAAAGATAATACTGCATACTTATCTTGATATGTTTATAATACTATAATATTATATAATAATGATATGAAAGTATTTTTGAATATATGAAAATAAAAAGTGATACATACTATTGAACTGAAACAGAGAAAAAAGACAAAAATTCATCATGTGGAAGTTATTCATCATAATTCCTTACAAAAAAATGGGAGTTGGACTAGAAGTATAATACTCCCCCAAACCTGAGAGTACTTCAACTCTGACGTGAACATTGACCTTGATGAAAAAATGACAGTTCTCACCTGTAAATAATCATAAATTCCTTAATCTTGCCTAAATTGTAGAGGTTTTAAGAGAATAAATTTAAGTTATTTCTGCATTGCTTGATATGAAAGGGAACAATGAATCACTGATGCATACAAATGTAAAGGAAGATTTTGCTACTAAATAATCAAATTGCTGCTTTCATTCACTCAGTCTGATGACATGAAAATTATTTTCAGGTATTTAATAATATCGATAGAAATATTAATTATAACTTTATTAAGTAAAAGATATAAATTTTTATTAAGGTTACAATTTCAATACGATTTTATTTGTTCTTTCCAGAAATTTATGGCCTTTTACATGTAGATTTCTATATTAGCATCTAAGGAATAATAAGTCTTCAAAAGGCTCCTGATTTTTGGAAAACAAAGCTGGCTACTTTGTAATATAATTAAACCTAAATCACCATAGCACAGTAACTAGAAACACCATTAAGACTGAACTCTTTGGCTTACACACAGAACTCTTGCCATCTCAGCTAATGTAAACTTTTCAACAGCAAGGTTATTTCTCTGTCATGAGAGTAGATACTTACTGGGCTTAGCAAGTGACTCCTTCAGTACAGGTAGAGTCCTCAGGTATGTCTCCTAGCAATCAGTCTCAGGTAAGCCTACATGTACAAGAGATAGCTCTCAAATATATTTTGACTGTGACCCTCTTAGATCAGTCAAAATCCTCTCCAGCCTTGTACCCCTTTGTCCCTACATTACAGTACAAAAATAACTCTGTAATACTAATAGAGAAGAATGTGTATAATTATAAGGAAAACATGTTTTATACGTGATTTTATATTACAAAGCAAAGAGCTATTAAAATTTTCTAAAAGTCAGTATTTATTAATACTTTGGTTACAGGTAGTATACCAAATTACCACTTTCTCTTCCTCCTGGACATAACAGTCGAACTACATGTTCCAGCTTCCTTTGCAATTTAAAGTGGTCACATGACTGAGTTTCAGCCAACAAAATGAGAAGTGATTGTGTGCTACCTCTAGGCCTGGCCCATTATACGCTCCCCTAGGTGATACTACTTGCTCCTCCCTCTTCTAGCTGACTGGGAGGGAAATGATACTCATAGTGACTCCAGAAGCCTGGCACAATGCCTGTCAGTTTGGGTCCCTGAATGACTAGGAGGAAGCAATATCTTCCTGTCTACCAGGAACATGCATGTGGGATAATTCTAAAAATAAGAAACTATTGCCTTAAGCTATTGAGATTGTAGGGATTGTTAAAGCAGCTAATGTTGTCCTAACTAATAAAACATGTATCTTAATAATGTCTTATAAGTTATATAAAGGGAAGAAATTCATAAGCAGCCCATCAATTAAATAACACTGGGTGGGAGGTTACATACACATATGCACGGATATGTGTGCATATCTATGTATATACGTACATGTATGTATATATTTCAGGTGAAATGTTACTTAAATTTGATTCCAATTTGAAATTCCACACACGATCCCTAACAAGGATTAGCTCTTGTAAAATGAATCACAAAGAGCAGAAAGTAGCATGTACACTTAAAGTTCTAAATCAGATTTTAAAGATGAATTTTTTTTAAGGGAAATGACTATTTGGATGATGTTCCCATCTGTGTATTGCAAGTAACAGATAATGAACTATGACTACTTAAGTATTTGAGATGGACCTTGGAGTATCCTCAAATACAGAGGTTTGTTTTCTAGAAAGAATCCTTAGAAGTGTATGAAAAAGACTTTAAGTTAGAAATCAAAGAGCTAGCAAAGGGATTTATCCATAACAATAATTTAGGCTGAATCATCATATCGATGCAGGTCACCTTTACTACACTTTCCATATATGTCTTAGTTATAAACTATTATACACAGAAACCAAAGTTTTTATCAAAACAAATCCCTGATGGACTCCTTATAATATGACCAAGATAGCGGGATAACCATCTTATAAAATAACAGCAAAAAATCCTTTTGATGTTATTTTTAAATTCAGGTAATTCGTGCGGATGATTTCTAAATAGCATTCATTTCTTAGTACTTTCTGTACTCAATTTGTCTTCTTTAGTTAAGACTACCACCTTACAGAACACACAGTTCTTTTCATAATTACACTGTTTTATCCTAACGGAAAAAGCTGATGGTCCACCATAATCTCAGACTCTGAAGAGATGTCTTACAACATCAGCATTATATGTTTGCCTTCTGAATTTTTAAGCTATAGTCATATACACTGAGCAAAAGTTGATAGAGCTGCGTACAGGATCTCTCTTTCTCCACTGACAAACCTCTGAGAAGAGTAGCCTGAACTCATTGCATCTACCTCCTTGCCAGTCTTTCCTTCCTACTTTGAAACCCTGTTTCTAATTCTTTCACTATGTTAAAACATTTCTTTCAAAAGTCTCAAGTCACACTCCCAACTGTCAAGGCCAACAGCCTTTTTTCAGTCCTCAGTCTGCAGGACCTTCTTCCAATCCCATTCCAATATTAACCTTTTCCTTAATAAACCTAAAGCACTCAGAACAAAGACTGGCTCATGGTAAGCACTCAAGAACATTAGTTATTAAGTTATTATCTGTTTTTGGAATTCTATTTTGTCTTCTTTAGAATGGAAATCTTTATTCTCTTTCATCTCTGCTTGGTTTGCTGTGGTCATGAATTACTCCTCCTTCCATCTTCTAAAGTCAGCCTTTCCACACCTATTTCCCAAGGTTTCTTGTCATTTTATTATGCATTTTAGCATCTTTTAGTTATACCATTGTAACCTACCCTAATACACATGCATTTTCTAGATGTTGTTTATTCTATTGATGAGACCATTTTTACATTAGAAGTTACTTCCTTAATTTCTTGACTTGTAATCCTGCTTGGTTTTCTCTTGGGCTATTATAAATGTCAAACTAGATTTTGTCAATAAGTAGAGTTTAACATGAACACCATCTAAGGTAAAACCAAAATATGCCTGCTCAAAACTCTTACTGCTGTAGCATTAAGAAAATGTAAGGCTCAAGAGAAGGAGGTTCTCATCCATTGATCACATTTGTGTGATTGCATTTCTCAATCATTACTGACGACTCTTCTAAGAAGTACCCATTCAACAACCCACAAAGTTTGTCAAACACCCGTGTCTTCCATAAGGCAGTACCCTTACCAAATATTAGTGTCTCACAGATTCTCAGCAGTACAGCATCATTCTTCATGAACCTATGTGCATTTGCCTTTCTGTATATGAATCCCAAGAAGCAGTAGAAGAAATGTGTTGAATAGCATTAAAAAGTTAGAAACTGTGCAGGCCTTCAATAATGTATTTTTTTAATGTTGCAAGGTAAATTTAAACTAACCCTTTTGTTTTGGGAAACCTGTACATTAATAATGGAATATCAATAATGGAATATAGCTCCTGGGGATATAAATCATAAAGTGAGTTGGTTTGCTTTGTGAATTGCTATAGCAAACTTAATCTAAGATGATAACAGAACTATTTTAAAAATAATTCCAACTTATTTCATTATAAGAGCCTGGATCCTTATAAAGCAATTGCATCTGTTATTAAGCTATTGTTATCAGCTTCAAACCCACCTTCTATGCTCTGCCCTATGATGCTGGGGCTGAGAGTCCACAAATTACCTTTCTGCTTGACCAGCTGCTCCCTGCTAGGCTCTACCATAGGGGCCACTAAAGGGAGACTGGAAAGATGACACAGGAAAATGTTACTTGCCTTCTGTGGGCTTCCTGCCTTTCTGAGTTAGCATCACCCCCACAGTGTTTCTTCATCTCAACAGTGGCAGTTTCTTCCAATGGCAGCAGCTGAATTCAATTTGCAATTTTTCCAACACTTGCAGAATTAGCTTCATCTCCTGCCTCTTCAGAGACAAGCTGACCCATGTCCCCTCTTCAGAAGTCTGAGTTTCAGCTTCATGGAGTCTCTCCTCTAAGCAACCGCTCTCTTATTTCAGTTTTAGTAATCCCAACCTCTCTCTTGTTGCTCCAGTCCTGGGAGTAGTACTTGCTTCCCACAATTGCTATCTACATGTGTCAGCACTCTCATTTTACCCTTTCAGCTACAAGTTAACAATTAATTATATTAAATTCTCTGTGTTCACATAGCTGGTGGTTCCTGTCCCAAATGGACCTACAGATACAGAATTGTAAACAGCACATTCCACTTAAACTTGCATATCCCAAAGCATGTTCTAATAACTTTTTTTAACAAGTTGTCATAACATCCTTTTATTATTTATTCTTTATTTTATTGTTGTAACAAACACAACATAAAATTTGCCATCTTAACCATTTTTAAGTATATAGTTCAGTAGTTGTAAGTATATATGTATTGCTGTGAAACAGATCTCCAGAACTTCACCTTGCAAATCTGAAATTCTATCTACATTAAACAGCTTCCCTTTGTCCCTCCCCACAACTCCTGGTAACCACTATCCTATTTTCTGTTTCTATGTATTTTATTATTATTAACATGCGTAGGCTTTGTAGTAATGTCCACTTTTTCACTCTTTTTAGTTTTTTATTTTATCATTACACAAGTAAACATTTCTTGTGGCCCTTTACCAATTTCTCCCTAAACTCCCTCCCCTTCCCTTTCCCACCTCGGTTGATCTCAGTTCTGTTCTCTCCTTTTGAAAGTTCAAGGAATTATTGTGATTGTTGTATTTTTTTATCCAGCTCCCACTTATGAGTGAGGATGTGTGGTATTTCTCTTCTTGTACCTGACTTATTTCATTTAACATCATTAGTACTGTAAGATACTCGAAAAAAAATTGAAAAGGCTTTTGTGTTCCAGAAGTTTAAGGAAAGAGCATATCACAACCTTCCCACAGACTATTTAGCAATGAGCAAATTAAATGCTTTAAATTATACTATAAAAACTGATTAACCTAATGTTTTCCAAACTTATTCCAACCTGGAAAACTTCTTTTAAATAACTCTTATTAATACTGTGGAACTTGAGGTCAGTAGAATGCAGTTGGGAAAATGTAATCTTGGTTACTTTATTGCATATGCAATTTAAAACCATGTCGAATCACTTTTATAGGCAGATTATAAAACATCAGACATATAAAAAATATGTAGACTAAATATTAAGAATATTTGATATTTTCAAATATTCAAATAAAGATATATATATGTGTATATAACAGATGATATTTGTTAAATAAATTGGATATTAATGACTAGGGTCTTGAAATCACTTCTGTTAAACAGAATTCCTCACTCAACATACTATATTGTAAATATATCAGCAAAATCTAGTACTGGAAGCTCTTGGCCAGGACATAGAAATAGTCTTCTTATAAAAAACTGGTGTTGGAGTTGCATTTAAATGTTCATGTATTTGTATTTTTAACTATTAAAATTGATGCCCAAATTATAGACAAGAGGAAATGTGTACATGGCTGTGTACAGGTAAAAATGGAAAGAGATTTGTGTAATCTCATTAACAGCATTGCTGAACAATGCTAATGTACATCCAATTTGATCTGTGCTCAATAAGATAGCTGAGACAGAATCAACTTTATCATTATACTCTCACCACAAGAAGCACCAAACTGTTCAAACATATAAACATATAAACAAAAATGTAGGACTGAATACATACTAGGAAAATTACATTACCTTTGCAATATAAAATGCAGTATTTTGCCAAAGAAATAATCTACACTAAAGTCTCACCTCAATATCATCTAGTATGCTAATACCTGGATATACCACAGATTTCATTCTACGATACATAATTCCCAGAAGTCATAAGAATATAATAAAGCCTTTTAGAGAATACCTGCTAAGTGGTAGACATTGAGCTAGGGTTATACACATAACAACTTACATTGTTATCAAAACAATAATCCAAACCAAAACAAACAAAAAACCCCCAATAAGCTTAGTAGTATCACCCCCATTTTACAGATGAGAAAACTGATGTTCAAAGGTTTAAAAGCTTTCCTCTAATTACACAATTTCTGTGTGCTGGAGTTGGAATTTGAAACTACATTCTTAGCTCATGCTAGGTTTAGAAAGTACCCCTCTGTGACAATTCTGAATTCACGTGGATCTTTGAAACGGCAAATGATTGTGGTAATATAGAGATGTTCCACTGCATTTCAAAATTGGTTCAGGCAATGTGCTTCTTTATTATTACTAGGAATAGTTTATTGGACTTTGCAATAAATCAAATCAAGACTATAGAGAAAACAAGATAAAACAAAATCTTCTTCACAAACACATAAAAAAACAGTATAAGTTTTACTCTAACTTGATCTTTGTTAGATGCGATCACATAAAATACTCCACCAATAGATATGACAAATGCACTTTATATTTCAATGTGTCAAACCATTTCAATGCGCTGAAACTATGTTGAAGCTGGCAGGCAAGCAGACTATATTAAATTTTTCTCTGGAATCGACTTCAATTCTAGACTGAATTATTGGAATTTTAGTGACCCTAAAAAAGGCTGTCAGAAATGATATTCAACACAGAGTTTTCAAATCTAATGCTCTATTACACATACTTCACATAAAATAATATAGTTTCAATATAAACAAACCAGTCAAAAACAACATTCCATTTGTTCTTGTAATTTTATACACATTTTGATATTGATTTGTCACAACAGATTCTTAAATGCATTTGCTTCTTAAAAGAAAACTTACAGGCTATATTTTAAAATTCAATAGTTTGTTTGGATATGATGCAGTTACAATGTTTAACTAAAATGGGTTTTTTTGTTTTTAAAACACATCAGCACAATAAATAGATGGCTAATAGCTATTAGCAGGCCTAGATTTCTCAATATTACTTTTTTGTTTGTTTTGGTTTCTTCACATAGAACAAAATGATCTCAGGTGATTTCCAGCAATACAAAACCAATTGCACTGGGAGCCCAATCCGTGAATGGGGGCAATGGGTTGTCTCCCTTCTCTAATTCTGGAAGGACAGGCATCTTTCATTGCATGTAAGTCCTGAATATAAGAATTTACAAAGCAATTCAATCTTGAATTTATTCAATTTTTTGTAAGAATTAAAAGCACATTGTGTGTGCATCTATGTTATCACCATTGCTGCTGCTGCTTGTTGCTTAACATAATACCAGTACCATTTTTCTGGCAAAGAACATTAAATCTCAAGAAGTGTCAATATAAGAAATTTGGAAAATAAAATGGGAAGCCAATTTGCTAACCTATAAAACCCATCCTTTATAAACTTTGATATTCTGTAGAAAATATATATTTTTATGGTACATGAAGCCACAAAGATCATACTTGATCTTTGGATTGCCCAGCCCAGTACACCCAGTACAGCCCAGGATGGAGCCAGAGAGAAGCTGTGGTAAGGGGTTAAGTTCAGAGGAGGTCTAGTTAAGTACACAGCTGCATCCTGGTAAACAAGAAGCACCAGTCGAGCAGCCTTTATTCTGCCCAGAGGCCACAGAAAAACTGATGATACAATGGCCAGTGCCACTCTAAGGAAGTGATAGCCAAGAATCCCCCAACCCACTCCTAGAAGTGAATGCAAGTATGAACAAACCAGCATGGGTGCGCACACGCGCACACACGCACACACGCACACGCACACACACACACACACACCCCTTTATTTTCAGGTGGATCACTTTAAGTTATTCATTATATTCATAGTGTTAAGCAAGAATGAGTCCATCTGGTATAGTAGCTTTCAGAACTGGAATATTAGGAAATTATGTGATATTCTTTGTTTTATAATAATACAGTATGGACCCAGGAAAGTTGTTTAGACTTCTTGTGCATCAGTTCTGAGGTAAGTAGATCATTAACATCTGCCTCTTCAAATTATTTTGGAAAATAAAATGTTTTAAAGTCACAGATAATTATTATCATTACCTCGTGCTTAAAGATAATAGATTTTCTCCTCATTTAAGAGTAGGTCTCCAGTGGTAGGCTAAGGCAAAGTCTTATCCACAATTTTTCAAAAGATACAACTGATTAGTCAACCACTTCAGTGGGCTAATGATTTAGTTCCCCTTTTATTTATCTATCTACTTTAATTGGCTAAGCATCTTTGATACATAGCAATCCCAAAAATTCCACTCTAGTCCAGTTCAATATCAGCTTGGTTCACAAACCTGGGATGAACTCAAAATGAATTAAATACTTAGATCTGAACTGACAAGTTGGCATTTAGCTGCAGGTTAGGTGGAAACAAAGACTTCTTCTGAATCGCTTCTATTATCTGTGGGACAATCTTGATTATTAATAAACTGGAGGTAAGAATATACTTTTTTCTCACCAAAATAATGTCCATTAGCTCTAGAAATTAAAACTTATATTCATTATTTTATAAGTGCACCTTACAAAATAACTTCCAAAAACTTGTAAAGCCTATCTTGAAAGAATCTGTTGTATATAAGTATAAAGAAACATCCTTAATAAGAACTTAAGACTTTGTCACAGCAAGGATGCAAGGTCATCCGGTCTAGGCTTTTCTATCTCTAGAAGCACTGCACTTCTAGAAAGCTAGTAACTACCTTTGGTTGACTTTGGTTCATGGAACTATTCCAAAATTATAGTCAAAAGAGTCAATATCTTTGATATCTAGGCTTTCAGGAAGAAGCAGCAGACATTTCTCCCCATCTAAGCTTCAGTCTTCTAAGTAAGTCCTGTGGAAATAATCTTGAAAGACATTAGTTATGTCTGACCCATGTCATTACTAGATTTTTTTTAAACTAGATTTTGTTTTATTGTTTTAGAAGCATAGTTTTGATCATTTTTTTCCTAAATGATAATATGTTCAATATGTATGCTTGCATTATTAACACAAATAGTTATAGCTAGAACCAACTCAGGACTAATTAACATTAGCTAGTACCTGGTCCTGTAAGGTATCTGCATATTTATCTAATATTGTCTGAGCTATTATAACAAGGAGTAGTTTTTGCTGTGCCTTTGCAACCTATGTAGTCTAAAGATTTAGTTTAAAACAGGTAGGTATAATGAATAAGTGACTGGACAGACAGTTCTGGAACATGGAGGTAAGTTCAGAACTGAACATGTTGCTTTGAATGTCATAAATGTAGAAAGTAGAAAAGCCAGATTGTGTGAATAGCCACCATCATGGTAGTTCCTTGCTCTACTTCTTACTGTATTTTTCTCACTCAGTTTTCTCATCTTTAAAATGGAGTAAAAGGGTCATAATTCAGACATTTTGAAGATAATAAAATTTAATGCCTCTTAGAAGAAATATATTAAGTGACAGACTGAAGTGTCATTTGGTTATATGTTTAATTTGATTATTTGCATAAGTAAATAACAAATTTTTTATTCATAGCATTTAACAGACATGCCTGCAATCCAATTTATATGATGTTATGATTGGTGATTTTTTAAAATTTTCTCTCTCTTACACAAACATACAGATTATTGAAAGCAAATATACATACACAATTCTCCTGCAAGATACTTAGATGCTTTCCCACAACATAAATCCTCTCCTAGGTATATTCCTACATCCCTCGGTTGGCTAGTAAACCTTCCTAAATCATCAGCAACAGACCCAACCCCGATTAACAATGCTGACATACTTAGTGAATAGAGAGCTGCTTCTTTACAAACTGAACTATGTCTGGAAAGTCGAATAAACCAAACATGAAAATGGGCACCATATTTTTAAAAATCCATTCTGAGTGTAGAACATACTCAATTGTCTGATAAATTGGTTAAAATTGGTGCCACTAGAATTGAGTCACTGAAGAGTTTATTTCTGTTACCATATTAACTGTGTCATGTAGCAATTGCACCTAATGAACTTAATGTGGCTTATGGCCATGCACTGCTTCCTTTCAGAAACAAAATCTAAATGTTCCTAGGTTTGGCCAACTGGCAGACTATACTATATCAGTAGAGGCACACAAGCCACTAATGATCCATTCTGGCCTCTGGCTAACACAGTTTTATTTCATGTGTCCCCTAAATGTAAGACGTTTGCACTAAAATGCTCAGTGGCTTTTAAGAATAAAAAGAGCTACAGAAGAAATCTGTGGTTTCTTTCTAACAAGTTCATTGCACATAAAACTTCTACAATTGACTACAGTGTGGTTGAAGAGGACCTTCAAATAAGATTAATCGTGAACGCAGTAACTTTTACCCATATGAACTGAAATGGAATCATCCTTTGAAGGAGAAGACGCATGGGAAGAAAATAAGAACAGGGCTTTTAAAAAACACGACAACACTTCAATAAATTTTTCGAATGATACTAAAGCCATACTGTAATGCTTAACTCTACTTGATGCTCAAGGATCTTGTTATAAGTGGAAGTGTTAGAACAAGGCAATGGTCTACATTACAGTGAGTCTGCAATGTAGCTGACACCCATATAGATTTTACACCATTCTAGAGTTTTGCCTTTTTCCTTTTGTGTTCCTTGTTGAAGGCAGATATTATAAGGTTTTAGGGGTTAAACATGAGCTCTTCTTGTCAAATGCATATTTACACTTTGAAGAGTTTTTTTTTTCCTTTTCCTTTAACGATGCACCCCTTCCTCTTTTCTGCCACATAGTAACTACCTGCCTAGCACTGCTCTGCTGCAACTGTGCCCTCACAGAGCTCAAAAGACATAGTCTCTCTTAAAAGAAATCTAAATATACAATCATTCTTACTCCTCGCACCTGAAGAACAAGAGAGTCTTTGGACAAAAATCATCCTTTGTCTCTGCTCACGGTTGCTAGAGCTGATCTCTCAGTTATGCTACTCCAGCTCCCTTCATTACCACCCAATCTCTCTCAGCACAGCCAAAGTGCTGCTCCTCCATGACTGAGGAGCACTGACCTCAAAATAAAACTTGAACATCTAAAGCTGAAGCAATTAAAATTTCACAGTGCAAATAAATCTTGCCAAACGCTCTTTGGCAATATCTTCAAGGACGCTATTTCTCTACAACTGATAATCACTATAAATGGTATTTAGCACCTCTTAACCCCAAGGACACCAAAGCTCGTGAAAGCCTAAACATGTAGAATAAATTTAACTCAGCAATGATACCACTTAAGTAAACTGGAAATAATATGAGGGTACTTCAAAAAGTTCATGGAAAAATAGAATTAAAAGATAATATGAAGATAAAAGTTTCCACGCACTTTCTGAAGTACCCTCATATACAGAACAGCACAGTGTTAACGGCTGATAGTAAGTTTGCAATGGTCAGCAGCAGAGCTGGCGTGTCCATTGGGTTACAGTTGAGCGCTTGACATAGGCAGGAG
Source organism: Cynocephalus volans (assembly GCF_027409185.1). Classification (NCBI taxonomy): domain Eukaryota; kingdom Metazoa; phylum Chordata; class Mammalia; order Dermoptera; family Cynocephalidae; genus Cynocephalus; species Cynocephalus volans. Next base: position 117,830,255 of record NC_084462.1, on the reverse strand, counting down.
GAGGTTGAGCACAGTAGGCTCTGAGATCGGCAAAGCTCCTGGGAAAGCAAAAGGGTCAGGAGCTCTATCGACCTATGGCCAGTCCTCAGAGGTGAACATCCATTTGTCATAGGAGCCTGATTTGCAGGACCACTAAACCAAGGCATGAGGAAGTCACACCATATTCCCAGCATCTTACCTGAATTTTCATGCATGGAATACATTTCTCACTAGATGTTGGTACTTATTTTCTTCTGGCTTAAACACCTTATAAACTTATCACTACTATCACGAGTGTGTTTAGAAAAAGAAAATGACCATTTTCTAATCATTAAATGAAGCAGACAATTAATAAGTGCCTTCAGACTGCTAAGCTGAAAGATAATAATTTGCCATGCAAAAAAGTTTGTGTTTACACAAATGAAAAATTGGAGAAGTTATGCAGTTATCTTGGTAAACAAGATTTTTGAAGTGAAACCAGAAACATCCACAGAACTGAGGTAAGTTACTTTGTTTTGGTTTAAATCAGAGCCCGTCTTAGGAAAAACTCTCAAGTACATAATGACCTCTGTCTACAGCAGCCACCCACCTGCACAGTCGGTGTCGTCTTCTTCCCACTTCCACTCCCATTCTTAGCTGTGCCGGCAACAGCAGATTCATCACGTGCCTGGGTCCTTCCTATTTGGCTATTCAGAGGTCTCACAGTGTTGACTTAACTCTCGCCTTCCTAGATAGCTCTCCAATAAAAATAATAAGAGCAGCTAATATTCATTGGGCACTACCATACGTCAGGCATTTCACATGATTATTCACTTAGTTATCTAAGCAGCCAGTTAGTTACTATTTTCATCTACATCTTACAGATGAAGCAGCCATGCTTATAAAAATTAATCAAGGATCTCACGGCCACACAACTAACAACAGAGCTGTGATTTGCTCCCAGGTGTTGTGAGGGGTCAGAATGTTAAATCGCTACTGTATATGGTTCCATGTGGCAAGGCAGTTTTCTCCTGTCCTCTTTTTCTCCCTTAATTTTCCATTCCAACATCAACCCTTACTTCTGTACTATGTTCTAACCTTACCTAATTTTGCTTTATCGGAAGCAATAAATAAATTTATGAGGTTGGAAGCAACCTCATAAATACATCCACATTAATGTCTTAATGGCAGACGACCATATGGAGAATGGATTGGGGGAGGGAGACAAGACTGGAGAAAAGAAAAACAATTGAGATTAATTCAGGCAAGAGATGATGGTGGCCTGGGCTGGGAATGGCAGTGGGAATGGAGATCTGTATAGATTGGAAAACTATTTAGAAGGTAGTATCAGTAGGGTGTAATGCCTGATTAAATATGAGTGTGAAAAAAATGGGAGTAAGGGGTTAAGAATGATGTCTCAGTTTATGGCTTACAAAACTGGATGAACGGTGATGTCACGTATTGAAACAGAGAACAGGGAAGAAGGAACAGCCTTTAGCAGGAAGCTAAAGATTTCAGTTGAGGAGTGAGGGTTTTGGTGATTGTTGTATGTTCACATATAACAGGATTTTGGATGAGTATGTCTGGAGCTCAGGAGAGAGAACTGGGGGAGTGACATACATTAGGGCATATGCAGCATAATAATGTAAGCCATAGGAGTGAATTGTGTCGGCCCTATCCTGTAATGTAACTGCGGCTCTAATCTTAGCTACTTCTTCCACTAAGGTCAGCAGACTCAACTGGCAATATGCTAATTCTGTCCCCAACCAGTGTATCATTCGTTTTCCTTTAATGAGGCAATTACTTTACAAATATAATTTTTTTTTTTTTTTGGCCTTTTTTGTGACCGCGCTCAGCCAGTGAGCGCACCGGCCTTCCCTATATAGGATCCGAACCCGCGGCAGGAGCGCCACTGCGCTCCCAGCGCCGCACTCTCCCGAGTGAGCCACGGGGTTGGCCCTACAAATATAATTTTTAATAGTATACACAGGTTTAAACATATAATTTTTAAAACCTGTAAAAATACTTTTTCAGTTGCTACATATACCATCAGCAAATCCTGTGCTTCCATTCAGGTTTTTACTATTTTAACTTATGGTTGTTCATATGTTCCCCGTTGGACATACTTTGCTTACAATATGCCTGCACTCTTTTTTCCTATGAATTATATATTTTTTAAAGATAAGGATTTGTAACTTCTCTTAATAATAGCTGCTAGCAGTTTAGTAACCAGTAAGCACAATTTTTTTTTTTTATTAAAGGACATTTTCAAGTGAGAGAAGAGACTTCAAAAGGAAAAGCTTACGTTGGTAATTATTTAGAAATATCAAGTATTAGATCAGTATCTATCTCAAATGTTTGTGTGTGTGCACGTGCATGCATGCAGGTGTGTGTGCACATGTGGTGATGACGTGTGGGAAAATCGATCTAGAGTGCAGTTATTTCAGAAAGAACTAGACACATGATTCTGAATACTCTAAGTAGGAACACTGCATTACCATTTATTACCTTACTGATGACCCTTCAAATGTAATAAAGAATCCAGTAAATCAGGATAACTGATAATTCAGGGTTTGAAGTTCAGCCTCACATTATGTAATAATGTAAAAAATATATCCAGGTAAACATTGACCTTAATACAGAACAATATATTTCAATGGTTTGGAAGCACCCATTTATAATCACAGCAGAAATACAATGTAACCAGAGGCCAGAAATTAAGGCTGATATTCTAGCATAATTAAAAATAATACCCACATTTATTAAAACTGAACTTAATTGCTTATACTGTAAAACTTAGATCACAGGACAATATGCACTAAAAGTAATTTATGTTCCAGAACTTTCACTAGTTTAGATTGATGTATCTTCCAGATAATCCATATTAGTGAAGTCTTCCATTAAGTGAAATAATCAAATTAAAGAGCATTATCTTTGTTTCTCAATTAACATCAAATGAGAAAAATAGGTAATAGTTTACCAGAAGTTATATTTCACCTTTGTAATATAAATGTAGCTATGGGCCGAGCCCGTGGCGCACTTGGTAGAGTGCTGCGCTGGGAGCGCGGCGACGCTCCCGCCGCGGGTTCGGATCCTATATAGGACTGACCAGTGCACTTATTGGCTGAGTGCCGGTCACGAAAAAAAAAAAAAAAAAAAAAACGACAAAAAATAAAAATAAAAATAAATGTAGCTACAAATGTATAAGTAGGTTTTTCTATTATGAGTAAAGCAATAGATGCTACTATGTACCAAGTACCTTAAGAAATGACTCTGTAGATACTAGTTACTCCCACAGTTCAGAATTCTTCTTTTCTGCTAGGTAAAATTAAGCTTTAAAAAAATTATCATGACTAAAGTGTTTCAAAAAAATTGGTTCAAGTAATTAATGGGCCAGAGAAAGCTTCTCTCTCTATTGCAAATTTCATTCTTAATATTCAGCATTAAAAAACCCACCTTCCCATTAGCCACAATTAAGAATGTATGAAATCCCCTAATCAGAAAGGACCTGGAAGGAGGTTGCTTGTAAATAAAATTGCCCTTTTCTTAACCTAGAAAAAAAGAACCACTTAGAGCCAACACCCTTACAGCAATGACCACAACAAACATTTCACAGGGACAAAGTGACTTAGGCTGATACTGTAATTTGTCGGGCTACATATACTTGCCTTGAAATACTTAAAAATCCTTAGTAGAATAAGTTACTCATAAACCAAAACTTGTTCACTGTTTTCTATAAATGACAATAAAAGAGGGGGGAAAATAAATTTTAGAAATCTAACCATTTCTTTAGTGAAATATTTTTCACTTTTTAAAAAAATTTGGACCCCGGTGTTTGCAAATAAGAATTTATAAGAGTATTTATGAGTATAAGCCAGGTAAAGGCATGGCCACTGGTAACCTGTTAGGGTCTGCCCCCTCCCCCTTACCACACACACACAAACACACACAGTGTAAAACTGTTTATTCTTAGGTAGGTAGGTACATATATAAGCACATAATTTCTAAACATCAGTTTTTCCCATTTTGCTTTTTCCTACAATAGATTCCCAACTATCCACTGGATTAGTTTCTGAACATCTTATATAACTGTATGCGTGCTTGTACTACATTCATCCTCTTAAAGTATGTTTCTTGAACTAACTGTAAGTACCATTTAGTTAGCATTTAATTTCAAATAATTCCTTTTAGAGCAGAGTTTCTTTCACACAAAGTATGTTCAAACTCTAAGTATCACGATTTCATAACACCATTTCTTTACATTCAAACTATATTTTCCTTTATTATATACGTAGAACTTAAAGCAAGGGTTCTGAACCCAGCGTCCATAGGGTCGATAGGGTCCACAGAATGGATTCTCTAGTCTTTGAGCCCCCTGAAACATATGGAGAATTTTGCAACTATGTGAAAAGATGCAAAGACGGTAGTACTAAAATATCCATAGCTTTCATGAGATTTTTAAGAGTCTATATTCTCAAATTTAGTATCAAATGAATCATGGTACTAAAACATTGTGCAAAGTCTGATATTTATTTATACTAGTGTCCTTGCTAAAGAAGAGCAGAGTCCCAAGGGGATGGAGCCATAGGGGTGTCCTTGCACACCTGCCAAGAAGCACCTGCTGCCTGCTCACAAGTGAGTGCATTGTCAGGTGCCTTCCTCGGGGAACCCTCCACTGTCCCAGGAAGAACTTCAGGATCTGAGCTGGGTTAGACCTTGCTTCTCCTACCAAGGCTTTGCATAAATTGCAAAAAGTTCCCCAAAGTTCTTTCTCTGGACAGACTTAGCTCGATGGACGCAGGGCATGGCTACTGGAACATGGACTGAATTTCAGTTCCCAAAAGCACCTTCAGCTGGGAACTTTTGTGCAGCACACAAACTGCACAACTGGTTTTGGTCTCAGGCAATTTAAAGAATTAGACAAAACTTCAGTTAATACCAGTTTTTATGTCCCAGAGCTCTTAAGAAAAAGGGGAAACCATGGCAAACATACATGGCTTTATTGACTGTATTTCTAAATTAGTCTTATTTGAAAGTCTTGAGTATATCAAATTAGGTAAAGTATCAAAAGTCTATTCTGATACACTAGTTTTCTTTTCTTTTCCTTTTAATAATTCAATAGCTTTACTTTATATTGTGTAGACCTGCTCTTTGGTAATATTCTCAGACTAGTTTATTATAGCAATTACAAACAGAGTCTTGAAATTAGACCTTTGCTAGAATCCATGTTTGCCCACTCACTAGCTCTGTGACTTCTCTGGGTGTCAGTTTCCTAAAAAGGTTATTTTGAGTGTTAAAATAAATCACTAAGCAAAGTGCTCAGAACACTAATAACAAAAAGTAGGTAGTCAACATACGGTATTCACCATTGTCATCGTGGTTATCATCATCATCTATGGATCAGTTAAATGCCTACCATTTATAATTGGACTCTCTGTAATCCTATAATAAATATGAAAAAAAATTATGTAAAATACTGAAATTAAAATTGGTATTAGTGCCACACATATGGTAACTTAATTTATGATAAAGGCAACATTACAGTACTGTGGGGAAAAGATAATGCCAACTCAATAACTGGTGCTGGATTAGATTTCCATATGGACTCCAACCTGATGCCACACACAAAAATTCCAGATGGACTGTACATCTAAAGTGTTATTTTAAAAAAATATGTACAAATATCTTCATGACACTGGAGTAATCAAAGACTTCTTAAATAGGACACAAATATTACTAAAGAGGAAAAAATATAAATTGCACTATACTAAAGTTAAAAGTTTCCTTTCATCTACAGACAAAAGAGTGGAAAGGAAAAATATGGTGGGGGGAGGAGGATGATATTTGTATCCTGCAAGTGTAAAGAGATTTATATTTGAGATACATAAAAAATTCCTATGATAAAAAGAAAGCAGACAATAGAAAAAATTGGGCAAAACGCATGAATGGATGCTTTACAAAACTGAAACTAAATAGCCAATAAACATAGGAAAATGTGTTCAACCTCACTGATCATTAGGATATTACAAATTAAGATCACAATGCAATATACACCCCCCCAGAATGGCTAAAAATGAAAGACAGAAAACATCTTACCAAAGATATGGAGCCATTGGAAATCTCATATTGGTGATTGGTACAATCACTTTGAAAAATTGGCATTATCTGCATAAGATAATCATATGCATCCCCTACAACTGAGCAAATTGCATATATACATATATAACCAGCAGAAATGAGTACATGTTACCAAAGAGACATGTATGAAAATGATAGTATCTATACTACTGTTCACCAATGGTAAAATGAATAAATTGTGCTACATTCTCAAAATAAAACACTATGCAGCAATGACAATGAACAAAGGTCAAGGACATATAAACATGGCTAAATCTCACAAACATAGTGTTGAGTAAAATAAAAGTCAAACATAAAAGAATATATCCTATATGATTCCATTTATATGAAGTTCAAAAAAATAGACAAAATTAATCAGTGGGGTTCAGAGACAGAATTACTCTTGGAGTGGAAAGAAAGATGACTTGAAGGGACCATGAGAGCATCTTCCAGGGTGCTGGTAATGTTTTACTTCTTGATTAAGGTGCTGGTTTTATACAGGCATTACCATTTTATCTCAAACTGTTAGAAAAGTAGTTCATATAAGTGTTGAGACATTAAACAAGTGATAGACTTCCAGATGACCAAAGTGACATTTAAGATATTATTAAATAGTGAATCAAACACTAGGATAAGAAGTTGAAGACCTAACTGAAAGGAACTGCTGAGAAAACCTCTGTGGTCATGAATGTCCCTCACCTCATTGAAGGTGACTGTACACATTCTGCTTGCATACACACAGAAACCAAGAGAATTTCTGATCTCATAAACTGCTTATTTTAAGATTGCCAGATGATGGATATGAACTTACAATGCCAAAGCATCCAGAAGAAAGTAAAACAATTCAATCGTAGAAATTTAGTTTACATATTTAGATCAACTCTATCACTTCCCATAGGAGGGAAGTGAGGCTCAGAGAAGCCAAGTGACTTGCACAACTTTGACTAATGACAAGCCCTGAGCGAGAAGCTTCATAGTTCAATACTAAACCCGTTTGCAGTTCTCACTAAACATATTGCCTCTTTCTTTAGTGTCCAATAATTTAAAAGTTTTTTGAAACTGAATTGGCTTAGATAAATAATAATTTGGTTATTATATCAATCAAATCTGAACATTTAAGAAAAGGAAAGTAAACTGGAAGTGTTTAATATAGTCATGACAACAAAGATCTAAGAATTGGCCACACAGTACTTTCTAGTACTTTCTAGCTGACCTAATCAATTATTTGCATAGTTTACTTAGCAATGGCAGAAAGATGGCAGGCTGAGAGAAGGACAGTTCAGGGATTTTTAAAAAAGACAATGCCAGAATTCCCATGGGAAATCTTTTCCTTCTAATAAAACATATTGGCATAGGGATATATGAAAGCTTCCTAAACATAACCATATTAGATTAGAAGGGAGAATGAAAAGTTTCCCTACCACTTGAAACTCAGACAAACCATAGCACAGTCAATGGTATGCTACTGATTTAATTTAAAGGTCTTCACTTTATGTACACTAGATTCACAAAATTAAGCTGCAATCACTTTCACGAAAGAAAGCAGACAATGGCCACGCCTTAGAGTAAGGCTTTATTTGCTACAGGACTCGATATCAGGCCATGCCAGCATCCTGATTTCCTGTTGTTATTCGTGTGGACAAGATACCTTTTCACCAAGAATACCATGAAGTACAGGATTTATTGCCATAATGAAGTTCTTTCAGATCTGTTTTCTCTACAGAGGACAGGAGGAAAGGCGTTCATCTCACCAGGCAGCTTATTAGGATTAGCATTGAATAAGACACCACAGAATGTCAGTCCTATCAGTTACTAAACATGCATCATACAAACTTTGTCTTTGCAAGAACCTCTGCTCTGCATTTGTCATCCACCTGAATAATTAACAAGTACATGCTGCCTGCCAGCAGCTTAGGGAATTAATTTCCCCAGATGAAATGCATATCACGTCCACAAAAACTCAGACCACACACACACCGCATTCCTACCTTTCAGCCACAAAAGGTAAGTAACATCACACAGCCTCCAACTTTATAATGATTTAAAACTCAAGGATCATAGAGTCAGATTGGTAATATGTTAAATGTCACTCTGATGGCCACCTGGAACTCTGCTGTCAATAGTTCAATGTCCCAACACTTATAGTAACTACTTTTTGCCATCTTAAAATTGGTAATTCCACAATTCTATATTTTCACTATATTAGAAATTTGTGTGAATAAATGCACATTCTAAGAACTGAATCCATTAAAAGCTTTCAGAAAAGCAACACATGTAAAAAGACACACATAATAACATGGAAGAACCAAAATTTAAATCTTGGAGTCTTCCAAATATGTAATAGTGGTTGTGATGAATTTGCATTCTTAATTTCATTTGAAGCTAACAATTGTGGTCTGTTAATATTCCTTCCTCATACAATTGAGCAAGATAAATCTGTGGCCAATAATGTAGAGTGATCAGAGATTTTAATTAAAATTCCTCACTATTAAAGTATTGGTCTACCATATATAAAATGGAAGTTCTTTTTTTAAATATCATAAATAACTTAAAAATTGAATGCATCTCTTTAAATTCCCACCTTCTAATCAATATTTTGCATATAGTTGGTTGCATAAAGATAGAGAATATTTATTAACCTTAGTTGTAAGTCATATGGATAAATGAAAATAAATTGATGGTTTTTCCCCACAAAAAATGTGATTTTGAAGGAGGCAGACGAGCTTTGTAAGCTAGGGGCAACTGTTAAACTGTATTGACCATCTCTGGTCCAGATCCTTTTTTTTATTGGTAGCCACATTCTAGACCACCCTCCTCAACTGTGGAAATGCTTGCTGATGTTAAAAGCAGCAGGCTACAATGGGGTGAGGTGCTTACTAAGGTCATCGTAAGCTTCACTGAAGTATGAAGACAACTATGAACATAAACACATTCCTTATTTTGGTTTGTGAGTACACTGGGGATTTATTAAAATATACTCTTATTGCCAAGAAAACTGATCTATGTTGATATGCTGAGTGTTCATTAAATTGATACACTTTAAACACAAAACTGCTAGAACTTTACTATTCATTCAATGACATGTCCTTACCCCTTGGCTTGAAGAGTATATTTATGTGTGCACAATGGTTCAATACTCCCATAAGATTACACTTCTGCCCCAACCATTACTAGCATTAACAGTATAGTACTGCTTTCTTCTAAATTTGCTTATGTTAAAACAATTTATTATTTCTGAGACCTACTTTAAAACAGTTAACCAATAGGAATGAATTTCTAATTAATCATCTGGATAAAAGTAAATCTATTTTTAAAAACTGTAGTGCAGTGAGGTGAGGTATTTACTACTTTCTAACATCAATGTTATCATATGCACCAAAGTCATTATCTTTTCTTTGTTCCTTACTTGTTAATGATCACAACATCAGAAAACAAATATCCTATATCAAATTAACAAAATATGTTAAATTTGGATTTACTTCTGGAAGAAACGTTAGGCCTGAAGTCTCTAATTCAAAGAATTTTTTTTTTTTTTGATGGAAAGGAATTACATGTTTTCTTGTTTTATCCATGTTTTCATGTCATGTTTAATGTTTTTGCCACTGTTATTGAAATTTAAATTGAAAATACTTGGCTTTGTCCCTAGCATGGACCTAGATCTAACTTCATTATGACTATGGTGAGACAACTAAAATTGAGGCCTTGGCCCTATCCCTTGGGCTCTATTTTCAGGTAATGCTAGAATCTTGTGCAATGCAAGGGAGATTAGCAAATTAAAAAGAAGTGACAAACCTCCTCTACAACTTCTCTAACTCTTAAAATAACCCCAGATGAATGCCTGTATTCACTAGGCCATACTAATAGGAGAGGATATGTGGTAGGATAGGAGAAGAGATGAGAAGGTTATATTTCATTTAAAACGGTTGGAAGAAAATGACAAGAAATCTCCCAAGGTCAAATAATAGAATTCATTTTAGATCAGAATAAAGGATGCTTGGTACAAAGTGATAAAAGGATTTGTAAATCCACATTTCCTATTTTAAGAGATTGTACTTAACATTTATTTGCTTTTATTCTTTGTCTTACACTACTAATTTGTTAAATTCTGCCACTTTTTTCTTTACAACTGAAATCATAACTCGGTGAAACTGTAACTCAGTAACAAACATCCTAAGAATATTGATATCCTTTTTGAAACTAGGGGTCCCCCATGTATTACTACTATCCTAAAACAAATGATCTTGTGTAACTAAAATTTTTTAAAACTTTTAACTTTTTAAATTTTAAATTATTATAAGGAAAAGAACCATTAAATCAAAACAGCATTTGTGCATTTTATTATGCATATACATGAAAACCTCATTTCTTTGTAATAGCTTAAACAAGATGTTCTTTAACCCATACAGCCAACTAAATAAAGCCTCCAATGCCCATTGAGTTGATGAAAAATACACATCCTTTTTAACACACAATGACATGTTCAATTCTGTGTATCTACAGCCTTTCTGAGTGTCATCGAGGAGAAAGTATAACTGGGACTATAAGGAAAGCATGTTTCTGAAATACACCAAGAGACAATATGCCTTCTACTCCCAGGAGACTGTTGGTAAATCTTTTTTATGTGTGCACTACGAGGTGAGTAATTAACACTTCCAACTGAAAGTTGACTACCATCATAATATTTAGTCAATGAGTTGTTACAGCTGGGTTTTAAGTCATGTAAAAGTAACTATAGTACTTTCAATAGTAATAATACTTCAACATAAATCTAAAATAAAAGATAATGAATTCAGTTCAAACTGTCTTTTCACATACCAGTGTTGGTTGTTGCATCTTACCATATTAAAAAATGAAACAATATCAACATAAAATGTCTTTTCACAAGAAAAATTGCATGCTTAATATTTTAATAGTTTAGTTTCTGTGGCATAAATCTGCTAGAAAAAAGGGACTCTGCCTGCATTAAAGATCCACAAACCTTTTGTATTAATCACATGACTAGCTCACTGAGGCCACTATGGATAAATCATTCCATGGGAAGACAGAATAGATTTTCCCACGTAAATGGGAAAATCAACCATTCCAGTGAGTTTCGTAAGAATGACCAATGAATCCTTCACTTCTGAAGAAGACTATCATACTTTGGGGATAAGGAGGCTTTATAGCATAATTAGCTGATTGTGAATAAAGAATTACTCCTTTTTCTCCTCCTCATAGCCTCTTCCAGGACAGCACATTTCAGTAAGTGGATTACAAATGAAGAAGAAAATAATGTTAATAACTGGAAATACTTCTTTCTATACAGAATCTGTTTCTTTTTCAAATGTTTTCTTATCCTCCTTCCTCACCACTGGAAAGAACTGGAACATAAGAATTACCTTGGAATAAACAAATCTTATAGGATTTGGTACTAAAAAAGCAGGTAAGGAAGAAAATGGCACATGAATAATTTTCATATTCGTGTGCTTTGCGCTTTTCATAGGCTAAGAAAGTTTTAAAAGAATCAAGTGCAGAAGAATATAGGACCATTCTGGGTGAAGGCAACTATTAGCTTTGCTGCTGCTGAAACACACCGGGAAGTGTCAAATATATTTCACATCTATGTCAAAGCCATCACTATCAGGATAACTGTTTTGCTTTCCCAGCACTGGCTAATGTAGCTCTTCCCAAAGAATAACTGCAACGTCCTCCAGTGCCATCTATTTACTAGACGCTATCCCATAAGAAGGCAGTCAGTTTCCACTGGTACTTGATATTCTACACTTTCATCATAAATCTTACTGCCACAAGCCTGACTACTCCCTCTCTGCATTCGAAGTAATGGCAAGAGTCTTGCCTCTTTCCTGCCCACCTCCAAGGCTTAGACAAAGATTTTCAGAACTCCCTTACCTAGAGGGACCCCAAGAGACTCAGGATAGGAAGTATCAATGAATCGTTCATTAGTTTATTTTTACAGGTTTAGCTTACCCTCCACCCACAACACTGTTTTGTGGGGAAATTCTTTTAGGATTTCAAACTAACTTCCCAATTTATAGAATATAACCCATTCCTAAACTGAGGTCTTCTTGTACTGGATTTGCTAACTGGGGTTGAGGTTGGGGAATGGTGCCCTCACTCACATGCATATCTTCCTTTGGACTGACCTCAGAGAAATTCCCATGAAACCAGGAAATCACATGACTGGTCCCCCAATCTCTACTTAATACAGATCCAAGCATGTAAGGTAGGGAATATTCTGAGATTGTCTCATAACAATGCATTCTATGAATTTGGATACCTAAAAATTATTAGTGACAATATTTAATCAAAATTCATGGTTGTATTGAAAGCATTGAAAATAGTTAAAATCAACTCAATTAAATTTGGAAATAAACGAACTATTTTTATTTTTGGTTATGTGACTATACCAAAGACCCTTATCTTTTGGATGTACTTTTACTAAAGCTTCTAATGTCTAACAAAATACTTGTCCTCTGGTGACAGAAACATCAAATCCCCAAATTTCATTTAGTAGTAGCCTGAGAAGAGACTTTTGTTCCTGAGTTACCTAAGGGATGAAACAGTCAAGGAAATGATAGTATTAACGCCAGTTCTTAGGACCTTCAGTGGTCTTCTAGGAAAAAGGAAGAGTGTGGATTCCTCGTTCAATTGCTGTGGGTTGAGAGATGGGACAGAGAGTTATTGTGCCTCCTCACATTGGGGGAGCCCACTGAGATTCTGTACTCAGAAATGCATTGACTATAGAAAAAAAGAGCTAGATATCCTTCAGATCTTTGAGAGGCTCCTAAATTCCACACATAGCAATTGACAATTTTCTCCCAATGAGAGGATGACTAGTAGATAAAAACTGATATGATTTTAAAAGAAAATATAGCACAGAGTTTGTCTGAACTGCCAACTGCACTCTTTCTTCCTGCACTGTTTCCCCCAGAGTAAAAGAGAGTTCCATCACTCCCATCTGCTAAAACAACATTCCCCAATGGAAATAAAGTTATGGTGTGTTAAGCCTAGTGGGGAGAGATAGAGGATTGGGAATTAGAGACTCCCATCAGCCCCACAGTTCAAAACAAAACACAACTCTCTCCTTATTTGGGTTAGGGCTTTGTTAGTTGTCAAAATAGCTACTACTTCTAGAAAGATCCAGTTGGATCTTCAGTGATTTGGACAAATAACTCTAATGACCACATTTTGTTACCTCTACCTTCACATGATTGCATAAATAGTTCATCTCTTTCTCTGCTATCAAGAAGTAAAGGCAAAGTCACTTTGAATAATAACTACAATTTACACAGTATTAAACACCACAAATTGTGCAACGTGCTTAAATACAACAGGACATTAAAACCTCACAATACTCCATAAGGCAGGCATTATTACTTGGATTGTATCAATGAGAAAACAGGCTGAGCTTTAAGGCATCAAGTGCCAGAGCTGAGATTCTAAACTTGGGTCAGCCCCAAAGCTGGCATTTCAAACCACTGCTTTATACTGCCAATCCTAAAAAGTCATTTCTTAAGCAACTTTTTGTTTGAGGTCAAGTGCTAAGTTCCATATAATGCAGTTTTGTTAAATACAACTCATTCTAGTCTTCTCAAGTTTGCAATATAAAATTTAAAGGAAAAGTGTTAAATCACTACAGAAGAACACAAGTGGTAGAATATACAAGAGTAAATCCTTTCTCTGGCCAGGGTCTGGAAAAATTTTTAAACAAATTTGCAAGAAGTCTTCAGAAAGCCCGAATTTTCAAAAACAACGTCTAAACAGTCTTCCAAAGTCTCGTTAGCTTTTTTACTTTAACCAACTCCAGCTTTATGTGCTTTCCCTCTGCTTGGGAATAAGGTCTTCCCTTATAACCAGGTCTTACATTTTCTATGGTAAATTATCAAGATTTTCTCATAAATGTGATTATTGTGAGGAACACAAGTGAGAATCCAAGCATTTTAAAATTTTCTCTCAGGCTAATGTCCCATTTCTCATTGGGCTTACCTCGATTCTCTTTGGGCAAGTCACTCAACTCTATTCACTGAGTACCGACTGTGTTTATAACACAATTCTCCTTTCCATGGACACTTTAGCAGTTCTTATTTCTCACTGGCATGACCAATCATTGGGGACAATTGATCTTTTAATAAATCTTTAAAGAGAAATCATTGCAAGTTCGGCTGTCCAGGAAAAAGTCCTATAAATCAGCCTTAGGTAACAATGTTAGTTTGCCCTCCAGGGCATTCCATTTTGCTAGCACCAAAATAACCCAAAATACACAAGTGTGCCCCAAGGACTGTCATACCAAGTGATTCAATATAAATTGATTCATGGACACCCAGAGCTGTGAAGAAGTGGTTCCCTTTGGCTGAGACTAGACAGCAAGTGCTAGTGAATGCAGAGGAGGATAGAGAGGCAAGTTGCATCAGTTCAATTAATCCTGGACAGGAGCAGTCCTTGATCCAGTTTAAATTATGGATGCAACAGGGTTAAACCAGGGGATCTAAACATTTGGAGAGATGCTCTTCAGCATGCCGAAGCTGTGCAAATGGGCTACAAGGCTGGGGGGAGGAGGGAGCCTAAAGATGATTCCTTCTCACTTGGCAAAGCATGAAACGTCTCTATTTACACAAAATAACCTCTTTACAGTATGTGGGAATCACTTCTACAGCAATGCAAGGTGGCAAGCTAAAATTAGAGTTGGAACAGCTCTTCCTGTTTAGCAGCAGATTGGCTCACATACACGTTAGTACTTGAGAATAAGCTGGAAAAAAATAGTTGGCCTCTTTTCTTCTCTTTTAATCTGGGTAGCTATTTCAACTCCATAGGTCTACAATGACTGCTTTGTTTTTATTTTCAAAGTTCTGAAGGGAGAGCAGTGATTTCTCATATACCATTTGCAGAGTGTTTTCCAAGGAACACTAGCCCCTTTCGTATAATGCTTTAAGACAATCGAGTTCTATACACAAACGTATCATGGGGAAATGCTACATGTCACAGTTCCCCTCCAGTAATTCCATGATGTGCATCAGCTCTTCAGTAATATACATTACTGGTAACAAATCCTGAAAGCTTTATTTAACCCAGTGTTTACAAAATCATCTAACCCATTTTTCCAATAACACTTATTAACAGCCTATGTAAACACTTTGGGAAATAGTATTCAGACAGTGAAAGCAGGTGAAAAAGAAAAGATAACATTCTTTGTTAAGCAGCTCTTAAGGAAGAACAAGACTACAGTTTCAAAAAAAGAAGCAAGCTTTTAAAGATTGCAACAGCCTCTTGATGGTCTCCCTACTTGCAGTCTCATCTTTCAGATCTTAACAAGCTTTCCTGTGGTGTCATTCATCCCTCATGCAACAACATCCTATGGTGTCCTCCTATCTACGTTAGAATGTAACCAAGAGATGGCCGGTTTTGCCTCAAAGTTTTGTTCATGCGGCTCTCACATCTCAACTGTTTACCCAACACCCCAAAGCCTCCAACGTGAACTTAAGTCTCATTTTCCTCTAGAGACTTTCTCCAACTTTCACTGATTTCATCCTTCTCTGAACTTATTATTCTTATTAGTGGTAACACTCACTGCCGCACTTAATTGCATACTTACTTCCCTATCTGCTACTACTTATTTCTCAACTATTTTATATATTTAGGTCTTCCTTTATTCATCTAAAAAAGTCATCATATTGAACTACACACCCAGTTCAAAAATGTTGATCCTATACTTTGTCACCCCAGCAACATTATACATAACTTTCTGATGGATGAGAAACATATTTTTAAGTATTTATAAACTTTATTGCTCAACAGTGCTATGCACATAGGAAGAATTCAGTGCCTGAATATCTGAAAGGAAAAAAAATGTATTTTTCAATGATTCAATATAGGGAAACTTAAATTTTATATATATATATATATATCTATATATGTAGATACACACACACATATATACATGAGGTATACATATATGTGTGAGAGAGAGAGTTCTACTATAGAAGGAGGAAAAGATGGTAAAAGGGGAGCATTTTCTGTATAACTATTTCTTCCATCAATAAAGAATGGTACTGAAAATAACACCACTATAGGTGCAGAAGAAAGCAATCTAAAGAGTCTCTGAGTACTGTGTGTTTGAATGTGCATGCATAATTACTAGTACAGGCAAACTGGAGTTTGAGACTCATAGAGAAGGCAGACATTACCAGTAAAATTGCAGTTATGCACTCACATTTGAGAATGTAATTCCAGGAGTCTCATATAATTCACTGGAAATACTGGTTAAGTGATTCCCAATTTCTTTCTGATATTAAATCTAATTAACTCTGTAAGATAAATCCTTATTCTAAAATAATTTAATTTTCCAAAATTTAACTGGTTTAAGAAACATAAAAAAAATGTGACACTGCACATTTGTGTCAACAAGAAACTCTGTCTCCCTATTTTTATGTGAATTCTAGCAGGAAAAAAGTAACACTGAGCAGTAATAGTTTACTCTCTGAGAATTTCTTCTACCCCATCTTAAATATAATTTGACTTATATTACATCAATTGTGTTACCCTAAGATTATTTCATTTAAAGAGAAAAATTCTCTGATAATCTAACTATTCTGGTATCTCTTTCTTAATCTATACCTGACTTTCCATTGTTTTACGGTTCATACGGTTTGATTTTCTTTTGGTAAGACACTAATGTACACATTACCAAACGATTCAAAATTTATTGATTACTCTAACCATTGCCATAGATGGCAATGCAGGCACCTCTCAGGAGGAATCTTCTCCATATTCTGGAAGCCAATTCAAATGCAGTCTCCAAACTCAGAATGAACAGGAGAATTGGTTCTTCTCTCATCTTATTTCTAAGCCCAGAATCAAAACACTTCCACATTACTAAGGAAAAAGTGCTCAAATTAACTATCATGAGGCTCGTAAAGCAAATATACATCTAATGTATCCCCTGATTAGCCACAGTCCCATCACAAAAGTAACAGAATTACATGTATTTTCAATGAGGATTTGGGCAGTGTGGGGGAAAAAAAAAAAAAAAAAACTTACTGCAATGTTTTGAGCAAAGCAACACTGACTCACTATTTAAGGTACTATTTAAGGTACTAGAAACTGTAATTAAATCAGGTCTTGAAAGTGCTAAGCAGAAGAAAAGTGTTAATTAGTAAATTAGTAAAAATACCATTTTTAGGGTGAAAAAGCTTTCTTTTACACTTTTAAACATTTACAAAAAACAATTTCTTGATAAAGTGCAATTTGGAATTTTTATGGAAGTCTGATTTTATGCTTTCTTAAAAAATTTCACAGCACCTTCCATCCAATGAGCTCCCTGCTCTATAATATACATTTTCCACCCCAAAGTAGAACAATTTAAAATAGAATATAAGGTATTGCAGAAGAAATTTAAATACAGGAAAGAGCTTCCCTGGAGAGAGTGAGCACTGGCAATACAGACAGCTGACAGTGACTAAGACATTTCCAAATGGTCAATCAAGGGTGTCCGCAAAGCCTGCGCCAGCATCTCCTTCAGAACTTTGCTTGTTGTTGCCCTTTCAGCAAGGCCTTTTCTGGCCACCCCATTTAGAATTGTAATCCCCATCCACCATCTCTAGGTCTCTCTAGCCCACTTTCCTGCTTATTGTTACCTGCAGGGCTCTTACCACCTTCTCATGCACTTTATAATTCCATTTGCTTATTGTCTGTTACTCCCACAGGAATGCGAACACAAAGACGCATATATTTGCCTGTTTTATCCACTGTTGTATCCCCAGTGCCTAGAATAGTGCCTGGTACCCCGTAGGTGTTCAACAGTAATTAAATGAATAGCATCAAGTCTCTTTATACCAGACATCCAAAGTCTTGGATATTTTTCTATTTGTGCTTTGCAATAAATATAGAAAAACTTTTGTAGAATAAAGATACCACATACCAAAAATAGTTCTTGCAAAGTTATAGACATTTAAAAGAAATATTCTGTCATATATATTCAGTTGAAAATACTTTTTTGTAAGTAACACATTGCTTTGGATTAATCAGATAAAGATGAAAGTCAAGAATTTTGCCAACAGTGTTTCTTGCTAATATTACTTGGTTATGCCTTTCAGCTCAGTATATTGTACATGAAGGCTATCTTGTTAAAACAACTGTTGAAGGCAAGTCATGTCATATCAGCTACACTCTGTACCCTATGGGAACTAAAATGGTCCAAAGTCTGTGTTAATATAATCTTGCTGCTCTGTTGAGCTAAGGCAAAAACCACAGTTTTTCAGTGACATGTAAGTCTTCACATAAGTACCACATTATTTATATGTCTTCCAGAAATGAGGGAAAGCTGCTATAAGAATTACGCTGAGTCTACTTAGGAAGGTAAATATTGCTAACAAACACCATAAAATAACCTAGGAAATGATTACAATCTCCATTTATCAACTAACGAGAAGTCTATACTCTTCTTTACATAATTGGTAACATGGTATCTATGGGAAAATAAAATCCTCCAGCTCAAAGGCTCTAGGTGGCTTTTCAACAAGAGGCTCTTTACCTTCTGACACAGGATTTCCTATGCAATGTCATAAGCAACTCTACCATTCTCCTGTATTTTTTTTTTGTTGGGATGTAAGACCTTATTTTTGCTTATCAACCTCTGTTCATTACAAATTGTCTGATCACAAAAATATAAAGACCCTTGTTTTTAGGTTATTTTAGAGTACTTAGGGAAAGTAGTGATAGAAAGATTTTTTTAAAAAATTTTTTTACTTAATGGTATTTCAAGTCTGGTGGCAAATAATTATTAAAAAACATTAAAACACATATTATTTACAAAAATTGTGTGATCGTTTCATTGGTTAAGGATTTTAAAGACCAATTCTGATTACTATAGAAACAAACAGACATGTAGAACTATGAATGATTTAAAAACTAAGCTTAATTTTTTTTAATATAACTCAATCTCTGATTCTACCAATTAATAAAATACCAAACTAAAACTTAAAATGTTGGAACTTGAACAAAATACATAGTTTTATGGACTGAAAATTCAGTTTGTTAAATATTTACTAAATTCTCAAGTTATTTATTAGCATTCATTACATCATCGCCTCCCTAAATAAATATTTTAAAGAAGTTAACACATGGTTGTAAGTTCTCCCCCTTTCACCAGTTTAGTGGCCTAATACTTAGCATAAAGGATGCAGTTTGTTAAGTGTTTCTGTTGACTAATAGAAGCTGCTATAAAATGTGCTCTAGTGTCCTGCAGATGACTTGCCAGGTGAACCAAAGACACCATGGCAAGCTCAACTAACAGAATCAAGCATTAGTTATTCTTTGGTGATATCAGCTTCATGAGCCAAGACGAGAAAAAAGACAGCATGTGTAGGACACACCTCAGAAACAAAGGTCATGAAGAACATTAGTGATATATCATAGATATGAAATGAAAAATAAAATATGAATTACCAAAGGAAGTGAAATGATTTAAAATGACATGAGCTAAGATACTTAACACATTGCTAGGAATAGAGTCAACTTCCCTTTCAGGATATTCATGCTCATGTATTTTATAGTCACCTAACATGATGAAAAATGTAGAAGAACCCTATGAAATTCCCAGAAACCCAAATACTTTTCAGAAATCAAACATTAACTGTAACAACAAGTGTAGTAAGTGTGAACCTTACTCACAAAACCTTAACACATTTAAGTCAGAACTCCTACAGAAACTGGGTTAGTGCTAGGAATCTGGTGTCCCAATAATCAAAGTACCCTTATGACTTGAAGGATGAAAACCCACTTCCTATACAACGGAACATCTCTCAAAAGGGGCTTGTATACTGAAGCAGAAAATAAATTGAAGCAGGTAATACAATATAGTACATCAATTACAAGTTCTAATGAAATGATGATTCAAATAAGATTTTTTTCCTTCCTCTTGTATTGTTTGTCTAAGATGGAGGTAGGAATCAAGTTAATAAGAATGTAAATCTTCAACTTCATAGACAACAATTCAGAAAAAATTTATTAAAAACCTCCCCTTAATATGGTGCCTAGCAAAAAAATGAATACTAATCACACAATCTGGTATCTGCCATTAACAAACACATCTACATATTTGTTCTCATGCACTGATCTATCTTTAAGAAATGTTGTGTTATTCCTGCACCTTCACCCACAACTGCATGTGTTATGTATGATTGGCACCTTGATGCACAAGCAGCATTTACTAACAAATACAGAGCTGAAGGACATCTATTTGATGATCACTAGTTTATGTTATATATACTTGTTCTATAAAATTAACATGTATTTGTTTCTTATATAGTAAGATATGAACTGAATGTTGGCAATTGCTTATAATTAATCCATCTATGCAACCATTTTTGGCTGTCTATTCAAGCCCAAGAATGTTCGCTAACTCCTGAGTTCTTCCTGGTGCTCTATCAATACATATAGTTTTTTAAAGTGTTTCCTGATTGAATCTTGTTTTCAGTAGTTCTCAAACTTTCCAATCTGCAAATCACTTTCACAAGTCAGGAGATGACATGATCCCTCTACCCTACCCCATGTTCATATAACAGCCCTTAAATACATTTTAAAATACTCCATGCTTGGGCAGATAAAAAATTCATAAGTCTCCACACTTCATGATGATCATAACAGCCTGTCAGCCAGCCTCTCTTTCATCCACTCCATGCAAACAGAGAGGGGGAAAATGCCACAAATTCCATTATTCTTTGGCTCCAATACTTCATATAAAATGCCAAATCCAAATTCCTCTCTTCAAAGTCCCATCAGCCTCATCCCTTTCTACTCAATCCTGAATGGAAACTCTTTTTTCCATCTTGTTTGTCACATACGAACATGGCTTGTTCATTCCCATCCTTTAAGGGCCAGCATCAAGTTCCATCTGCTCCATGAAGAGTTGCTCAATTCCCCACAGCCGCAATGACTTTGCCCTTCTGGACTTGTACGGAACTGAGAGACTTAGGCCATTCTTAATGCATGTCACATGTCCTGTCTTGTATCAAAAGCACTTATCACACTCCATTTCCTTGTTCTGACTTAATTTCCTTCATAACTAGAGTGCCACCTTTAAATAAATAAATTAATTAATTAATTAATCAATTAAAATAAAAACCAATATATCTGCATACAGTCTGCCCCTTCACCTGAATATAAACTTCATGCTATAGGAACTTTGGATGTCTCATTCACTACTGTATACCTAGAGCCTGAAACAATGCCTGGTATTAGTAGCATCCACTAAATATTTATTAAATCAATAAATTGTTTTATGAAGATACTTCAAAAAGTCCACAGGAAAATGGAATTAAAAGATAATATGAGGGAACACATTCTATTTTATGGAATAACATGTTGCCTGATTCTAGAATCACAAAAAAGTCCAGTGAGATATTTAACTAAAAAAATAAAAAAATGAAAATAATAATAATACAAATCTTTCCATGAACTTTTTGAAGACCCTTTGTATGCCTTATTTCCCCTACCAGCCTGCAACTTCCTTGAGAAATGGGGATACCTATAGTTTTTCACAGAGATAAATATTTCCTTGGTAAATGAATATTTATTCCTGAATGGAGCCAAATAACTTTTTAAACTCCACATTCTCCTTCAATATATTCCATTTACCCCAAATAAAACATTATCAAGTTGTCCAGTGACTAAAATAGAATGTTAAAAGTCTGAAGTGGTGTCATCATCATTTAAATAATACTTGTGTAATTTGTTCTATTTCTTGTTAGGGCATAAACATGATAACAGAAAAAATCTTTGTAAGTAGTGGGAGTTATTAGGATTCCTCCAAAATTAATGTACGTACATATATACACATTTTCTTATAAATAAAATATAAATTAATATATGGGTCACAAATAAGTCTGCACAAAAGAATACTGTGTATTCAGGTTTCTGTCCCAGAGAGACTAGGTGTTGATTTACTACCTGTAATTTCAAGGTAACCAAAGGCCTAAAAGTACTGGCTCTGCTAGACATCAGGCTATGTGAGCACGTTCCCACACAGCCTTGCCAATTCCATCCTGACCCACAGCATCCCCTGCTATTTCAGTTCTAAACAAAGATTTATGTCAAATCATGTTCTAGTTTTGTGGTGTGGCAAAATATCCAATCAGGGTTACAGAGGGACCACCTAACACATGTTCACTTGGAACCTAGTCCAAATTAGATCTTGGGTACCCAAGGGAAGAGTACAGTAGCCCACACTGCTCTTGAAGCAGCATAAACTTTCAGTGAATTTCTATTGTAAAGAAAATTTTACCCTTGTTAAATTACATTTTCAATTTGTTATGTTTTTCATGTTCATATTATAGGTTTATCTAAACTTCAAAATACAATACAATTATTTCTAATACATTGCTTTGTAAATAACACTCATCTAATTGAGGTTATTTTCTAAATGAAACTTTAAATTCTTTCCTTTATGGGGTAGGGAGGGATCCCATCAATTACTCCAGAACATTATAAATAAAGGGCAAGAATATTAATATTTTCCACTGTTCACTTAAAGCAAAATTGAAATTTTTAAAAAGATACCAACACAGAATCTCTTCTTCAGAAATGTAATAGAAATGTGCAATTTACAGCTCTAATTAGCATCACTACATGATATTTTATTTTTTATTTAAATAATTTTCAGAATAAAACTATTATTTTTTTATTTTGGGGCTGTTATGTTGACTAGGTTGTATGGGTTTAACGCTTAAGAGATAAATAAAATTAAGATTTCATCCAACATACTGTATATAGATTTTGTCATTTTGTGGTTTGTGTATGCTAAACAGTAACAATAGCATTAATCCATCTAATTAAGCAAATTTAAAAAGTTACAAATATATACTTAAAATGTCATAAAATGCCTGCTTTCTTATCTGTTGCTCTAGAATATGATAAGAAAGAGATAAATTTGGTTTGCTATTTTTGGTTGCTTTAATAATCTTAATTATTGCAAATATCTTTCTGAATCTTATTTCTATAATTCAACACAAAAGTCTCAACCAAAAGATTTACTCTAAAATGTTTAGTTCATGATAACGTTTTGTAATTGGAATTGAGTCTATCCTAAAAATGCATAAACAATCTAATCATGGTTTATCTGTACCTCTTCAGACCATGTAAGTGTTGATCTAGAAATGTTTGAGAGCAGAAAGCTGTCCTTTTCTATTCAATCCCATCTGTCTTTTTCCAAGTTCCATGCATATCTTTTGATGGATGCTCAAAAATATTAATAATGAAGACAAGAGTATTGTTCCTAATGACAATAAACCATTAATTTATCACGAGGTTCAATGGTTAGATCAGAATCACAAATCAACTACAGACCAACCTTGAGCATAAATGTGTCACAGTGGTAAGTTGTACCTATTAGGTGGTATAGACCAAACCTAGGAAAATGGATAGAGGCTGAAATAACTTCTTTTCAACACATACTAGTAAGACCAAACATTCACTTTCAGTCTGCTATAACTGTTTAAATTCCATATTGGAAAAGGATTTCTGAACCTGGATAAAATAATAAGAGCATCCATATTATTATACACTTCAAAAAGTAATTATAAATATGCTTTAAAATATTTATACCTACATAGCATAAAGTCCCTCTTGAACCTTCTTTGTGTTTTACTATCTTAAACATTTTCCATTTATATTGTGCTAAATAGTCGACCTTTTGCTCACTAGCTAGCTGTAACTAGTCCAGCACTGCAGGAATACAGGCCCATGTACAGAAGAAAGAATGCAACCTCATCTTTCTACCTGGCAGTTTGATGCTCTGACCCTCATGCAATGTGCTACAATCATGAGTGATGGAGCCATTCTGACTGCACGCTACTTTCAAATAATGATGCACAAAGCTAATCAAAAGGGCTTCCCTGTTCAATATTTACCTGTTACTCATTGACAGCTACTGTCTGCATTGCCATCTAGGATGTATAGAATGGGATCAGGAATACTGAGCTCAAACACAAACTGAGTGCCTCACTGAAGTACCAGGCACTTGGTGAAAGCAGAATTAAGCTGCTCTTCAAATCATCTCTGACACTAAAAATGTCTGCATGAGCTCCACAGCCACAACACACTGTTCCTTCCTGGATTTGGAAGTCAAATAAGTTGCTGATAATAAGAGGGATGAAAGGAACGACAACCACATGAAAATTTTTTTTAAATTTTAAAATAGAAGGGAGATATTAGGTAACAAAATATAAACATGGAGAGAAAAATAGTAATTTCCTGTATTGGGGCCCAAAAATAATATTCCCTCCTTGATGTGATCTCCTTGCTTTTATGTACTAGGAAAGTCATATCTATCTTGAAAATTATTTTTCTCATTTTAATACACATTCAACATTTTAAGCTAAAAAATAAGAAAACATTGATCTTTTTATGTGTTAGATATTTAAATACTGTTTGCCAGCCTGTAAATCAAATGTACCCGGAAGGGTTGCTGACTGACCAGCCTCCATGTCCACCTCTAAAGAGAGGCAGGTGGTCATACTGATCATTATGCAATTCTCTATGTTATTTACTAACCATCAACTAGAGAGCAAAGTTTACTATGAGACCTTATTATTCACATTTATTATTCACATGCATCTTGACAGGTTTGAACATGGGTGGTTAAGAAGGAAAGAAAAATCAGTCCAACTGTTAAATCCTCTAATCTTTCCTGACAATAACTTAGTAATGATAAATGCTATATGAGTCCAAGTATTGTTCTAAACAGTTTACTTGCATTAGTCCATTTAATCACCATGGTAAACCCTATGAGATAACATGATCATTTCACAGATTAAAAAAATGGGAAACAGAACTTGGTCAAGATCACCCAGCAAATAAGTAATGGAACTAGGGTTTGAATACATCAGTCTCTCATCAGAGCCTGCACACTTATCCACTACACTGAAGTTCTCCGATTGCGTTTAGCACTTCTCAGATGTAAGACAATCACCAACCTTTAACAAGTACCTTTTTAAAAACCTGTGGAGTGAATAAATACATAAATCTCTCTAAAGAATTTGCAGTCTTATTGAGAAGATGTTATCCATGCACATGCATACACACACTCACACACCGTCTCTTACCATTTAACTTTTATAAGTTTATGTCATGCCTCATCTCCAAGTTTACAAGTTCCTGAAAGGTATTTATTTACATATACATGATTGAGTGCTGCCACACATGTAACACAGAGTAAATGATAAATTAGGATTTAACTTTGGATTCAATATTTAGTTCACTCTCTTTATATTTTTCCCTGTCATCTAATCCATCAGGAAATCCTATTGGCTCTTCCTTCAAAACATACCAGAATACAGATTCTTATCACCACCCCCACTTCTGCACCATTGGTATGAGCCACCTTGGTTACCATAATAGCTTCTGAGCCAGGCCCCTGCTTCCACCCTTGCTCCCCTGAAGCATACACTCAGCTAGCAGCCAGACTGATTCTAAAAGAAGTTAGATCCCATCACACCTTAATTTGAAATCCTCCCAAGGCCCCATTTCAAGTGTAATAAAAACCCAAAGGCCTGCCAGGCCTGCCAGCCTCCTAGGTGCCGGCTTCTGTCTCCTGCTACTGCGTTCCTTGCTAACTCAGACTCCCCCACCTGGCCTTCCTGATGGGCTTAGACCATGTTAACATCTCTTCAGCTTCAGAGCCTTTGCAGCAGTTGTTTGTTCTACCTGGAATACTTTCTCTTGTCTGGTTGCCTAAATCCCTCATTTCCTTAAAGTCTTTGCTCAAATGTCATCTTTTTAATGGGGCCTCACCCATTTGAAACGCAACTGACCCACCTTCACATCAGCACTCCTAATGCCTCTTGACCTCCTATATTTTTTTTCCAAGGCACTGACCACCACCGAACAGACCATATGGTTTCCTTCATTTTTAATGTTTGTTGTTTACTGCCTATTTCTAAAGCCATCTAACTTTGAGAACAAAGATTTTGGTCTTTGTTCACTGATATATCACAAACAATAGTTCCTGGCTATAAATGATACCCAATTAATGTGCAAAATTAAATCAAGAGGAGAGAGAAACAACTGTGGATGAAGCTAGGTTAGAAAGACTTCACAGAGCATTCGGCAAAGGCGAGGAGTCCGCACATGTGCTGTGCCTAACAAGAGTGAGTAGACATGTTTCATGGACAGGAGCAGAGAGCTTGTGCTGGGAAACGTCTGGGGGGAGGGAGAAAGCTGAAAGGCACACTGGACCAAGATTGGTGGGTTTTAAACACTAAGATTATAGACACCATGCAGTGAGAATAAGCAGTCAATGATTTTTGAGCAAGGTAATATGTTAGAAATAATATTTTAAACTGGTAACTATAAAGTAGCCCAGAAAGGAAAATTTTTGCATTCCCTAGCATGGTGCATGCTATATAGTAGGACCCAAGTATTCGTTTCTCTGAATAAGATCCTTAAGATAGGAGATAAGAAGACTAATTAGGAGACTGCAACAATGCAGGCATGAAATAATCGTTTGAATAAGGGAGATGGGAGGAAAAGGGAAATATTTTTAAAAGAAATTATGCTCCCAAATGATATTTAATATGAGAGAGAGAGAGAATGAAAGATGATTCCAAGAGTGAGCCTTAATGACTATATAAATGAAGATAAAGCAAAAGAAGTGTGAGGTAAGAGAGGATCTTTCTGGGAAGATGCTGAGTTCTGTTTTAGAGGAATGGTTGTGCTGTCCTGGAAAGAGCCCTAAACTAGGAGATGAGAAAGGGCTTGATTTGCAGGCCGGCCATGCCATACCACATCTGGCTGAAATTCTTCAAAGCACTTCACCTCTATGACACAAGTGTTTGCTTTTGCTTTGTTTTGTTTCGCTTTTTCCATGTAAAATAGATACAAAACACAATCATTAAGTTGCTTTGAGGATTAATTGGGAATGTCCATGAAAGCACTTGCAAACTTGTAGGTTATTACACATGGAAGTTGATGTAAAGTGGAACACAAGTAGAAATGTCAAGTACATATAAAGAAAATATAAATATATGAAAATATAAAGCTAGAGTTTGGAAAGAGGTAGGGCTTAAGATAAAAAAGTTGAGATTCATTCATTTCTGTGTGATAACTGCAGTGTAAGGACGGATAGAATTTCCAAGGAGGAGACTTAATTGCCCCCATGCTAGAGAGTAGACAGTTTTACAAAGAACTCTGTATGTCCTTTAAATGACTAATGTTCAAATATGACCATATCCTCTGTAGGTATGGCTTTAAGTTCCTCGGGGTCTTATTCTTTTGTGGAAATAGATTTCAACAGAGTACCCCTGAATAGAGGATGGATGTTTTTCTGAGCTAAAGTATCAACCTGCTCCAAGTGGTCATGCCTTCCAGTTGGAAGGTAATGAACTGCTGAGCCAGACAAATCTGATTTGGGCTTCTTTAAATAATTACCAGGTTGTACCTTCTTAGCCATGTGAACTGAGCAACTTGCCTAACCTCTCTGAGCCTCCATTTTCTCAAGTACAAAATCAGAATAATATTACCTACTTCAAATATGGTTGCTCTGGTCAAAAATTATAAAGCTTGAAGCCCACAGAACAACATATTTGGAACAGTTATGTCTCTTCCTCCAGATTTCAGCCTTATCGATTACTACAGCCTATCTCAGCCTCATTCGTATTACCGCATATGGAAAACCAGCCAACACAGAAGTAGGAATGCTGAAACTGAAAAATAACTTCACCATCAAGAGATGAAGTTTCTGTTGTCCCTAGAAGGATCAGCTTAGCCTCACAATGAAAGGCCTTGGCATCAACGAGTGTTTCCTTTCAATGGTAGAATAAATGTATCTGTATTCATTCTCCTGAGTCTATATCTCAGAGCCTCACATTCCGAGGACACTCTGTACTAACATGAAAACATTTGTGTCGTGCACATTTCTTCTGAAAAGACCCAATAAAGGTATTCGTGGTGCAAGTGAACCAACTTGCTACCAGAATCCTGTAAAAATATATTCTACTTAAAATCCTCTGGCCCATAGTTTTAGTTTTCTAGTCTTCTCTTCCCTGAGGCATTTCACAAGAACCATGATAATTTTTAAATTCAGTATTCTTTCCTCTTACCAGCTTCATATAAAATTGTTACTAGCTCTAGACAAGCAGCATTCAGAAAAAAGAACAAACAATCTTGCTAACAGATTAATTTACCGATCATGAATTTTACAAGAGCTCAGGAGTACCCCCTACCCTCCACCCTTATACCCACTGGATGTGTCTCCAGACCTCTCCCTTTAAAAATGTGGTGACATTAACACCACCGCTTTCACTGATATTAATTCAAAACTTAGGACACCTGATGAATTTCGCAGGGGATGAGAATCAGAGTTGCTGCATCTTATATTCCCCTTGCAAGCCATCAGGCAGTCCCTGGAAAGGCATGCTGCTTCCCCTGGAAGTGAGCAAAGATTCCCTGCAACACTGTAAAATGCCTTCTTCTCCAGGAGATCCAGATGGTGCTTAAAGCACACAAGACAGGAGGCTTTGTGCCCAACGGAACCATGCTAACTCAGTTTCACCCCTAAAACACTTTTGTTAGTGGAGTTGGAGAGAGGAAGCAAAGAGAATCATCAAAAAGATTGTATACCTCCTGGTTTCAAGGCTAAGGCATGCAGTTAGCTGTGATTCACTGGGAGCACCTCCAACAGGCAATAGTCAGGAAAATGATGCTGTTGTGAAAGCTTATGTTGGTTGAAATACAAGTTATGATAATTGCTAGTAAGAGAAGTAGGCCTCTCCTCATTGGTAACACACGAGAACAAGCAAAGAATGAGGCCCAGGGATCCTTTATAACTGGGCTGAGGGAGGGGAAAGGAAATTAGGTTTTAAATAAGATGCAGTGATAGTCTATTTAATCACATAAATCTCAAGTACCTAATTCCAAAGAATTCTCAAACTGATATATGAATGACAGAGGCCTCAAGTTTGCCAGTACAAAGTCAAAGAATGCTTTCTTTGCACACTGGTCATTGAACCAAAATCAAAGGACCCAACCCTCTCTGTGCTTTGAGAACTAGATCTAAACATCTCAATGCTGAACACAATAAATAGAATTCTCTTTTCAAGCAACCTAGAGAATGATGCAGCAGACATGGCATGTGGGAGAATGAGTTTGTAAAGCAGCCAGAAAACTCCATCTAATCACTTAACAGTTACTTCTCATATGTGATCTGAAAAAGCCTCATGTTTCTTAAACCCACCATACCCTTCTCACCGTTAGCTTCATCCTATAGCTTGTAAAACTATTTCCACATTTAAATGATGTAATATACTAGCTAAAAATAAATACTGAGATGGTAAGGATTTCTCTGCTGCAAAACTTATTGCTAATGAGTATATCATTAGTTCTTGCTAGAGGAATTTAAATTCAAACAAAAGAATTTAAATTCCTCCTCACAAAAACAAGTGATAAAAATACAGTAAAGTCTATACAAACTACACCAGGAAAAAAATACATGCCAGAAAGAAAATCTCTGCAGAACATGTTTTCAATATGGAAGGTGACCATATAGCTTCCAGCTTCCCCTAAATATGCTATTTGTGTGCAAGTGCTGGGAAAATAGAATGGTTTGGTCAGGGCCCTTGCCTCGGTCCTGTTTAGTGTGGTTTTAGCACATCCACTGTAAGCAAATTGTGTGTGTGTGTGTGTGTGTGTGTGTGTGTGTGTGTGTGTGTGTGTGTGTGTGTGTGTGTGTGTGTGTGTGGAGTTAGTGCACATGTGAGCCAATGTATCTTTTTAGTTTTGTTGGTATTCCTGTGTTCTTGAGAGAGAGAGAAAGAGAGGTAGAGGGAGGGGGCAGGGGGAGGCGGGGGGAGGGGGCAGGGGGGAGAGAGAGAGAGAGAAAGACAGTGAGTTTTGGTGAAACAGGCCGGCAGGCGTTGACCTCAGGCATCTGCCCTGTGCAGCCATACTTTCCAACCTATGGCTCCAAGGACCTTTTTGGCCGGTTACCTAGCTCATAGACCTGCGTGTAAGGAGTCTGGTAACCCAGCCTGGAGTGTTAGGGGTTTGTGACCCAGTCTGTGAATGGGCTTGAGGGGTCTGGGAGCTCCAGACCCAGCCCTAGCTCAACCTTCAGCCCAGTCAGTGTAGGATTACCGGCAAGTAAAAGAGCCGGGACAAATAGTGGGGTTGCCTAGCTTTACAATTGGCGTCACGAACAGGATTAAGAGCTAGACAATTGGCGCTGTGAGGATTCCAGGCCTTACCCATAGCTTAGCAATAGCCAGACAGCAAGTTAGGACACCTGGCCCCAGAAATTCCCCAGCTGAGGCATTTGTAACATGAATTCACAAAAAAATACCTATTATACGTGGATATACATCCATAAAATGCAATATGCATATAAATACATACAATTATATAGAAGACTGCAAAGATAGACAATTATCTAACAGTGGCTATCTATGGCTGATACAAGTGATATTTATGGTTTTTCTTTATGCTTACCTACATTTTCTACATGTTCCACAATGAAAGTGTATTGCATATCTATTTAAATAGAGCTATTCCAAGAGAAGAGGATAAAATGTCACGAAGTAACTAATCTAGGACCTCCCCTATTCATCATCCCAGAGCCATGACATTGGGTCTACTGAAAGGAAATTCCAGGAATACCCCTTCAATGCAAGTTGAAGGCCCACCAAAGCCTGCTCTGTAAGCTCCAATATAGCAAGAATCCAAGGCTATTTACTGAGCAGAGGACAGAAAAACACACAGAAATAAAAGTTATGAGCAGGGTAAAGTTGAAACCATAACCTCATCCCTTGTTGCTAGGACTATTATGGGAGGTATGTTATTTATCTTCTCATTAAAAGAAATAAATCCTGGTGCATGTTTTTTTTTTTCCTATCAAACATACTGCTCACACATTTTTTAATGATACAGATCATAATTTTTATTATAATGGCATTTCCACAATAATTTATCTATTATTCATAAGGAAGATATTTTCTTAAATTTCCTAAAAAGAATAAAATTTTCTAAAGAATGAAATTATTTTAACAGAGATCCTGAATATCCACTGAAATTCACAATTATTTCCTTCAGTGGAATACTGAACTTTGATTGCTATGAAAATGGAACTCCTCTCCACTTGTATTAATAAAACATAGCAATACATACATAGAACATGCAATTTATTGTGTTCCTTTTGGAACTTTAAGTTCTTCACTATCGACGTAGTCATAATAGTTTAGAGGTTGAATGTTTCTTATTTCTATTTTGCAGACAAGAGTCCTGAGCTGAACAGTTGTATCCCAAGTTAGACAAGTAACCAAGTAGTATTCAATTAATGAATACTTCCCATATGCCATGCACTATAAGTGTTTTTATGATTTAGACCTTAGGCTCTGAGTTCAGCCAGCCTGAGGTTCAATTCAGAGGTCAGCAAACTTTTTCTATAAATGGCCAGATTGTAAATATTTGAGGCTTTGTAGGCCATATGGTCTCTGTCACCACTATCCAACTATTTCCTTGTAGCAGGAAAGGAGTCATAAAGAGTACATAAATGAATGGGTAAGGCCATGTTCCAATAAAACTTTATTTACAATAAATGGGCAGGGAGAAGTAGGGGCTAGATTTGGCTAGTGGGCCAGTATTTGGTGATGTTAATCCAAATTCTACCACATCCTACCTTCTTAACTTTGAGTGAGTTCCTTCAGCTATGTAAGCCTCTATCTGTAAAATAGTGGTAATAATCATACCTAGTATACGGGTTTATTATAAGAATTTTTTTAAAAACATGTGGTAAACCACTAGCCCCACACCTGACATCTGCATCTGGTAAAAGATCAGCAATGTTAGTTACCATCATCATACTGATCCTCAAAACAACATATGAGATAGTTATTATTTTTAGCCCCTTTTTAGAGGCAAGAATATAGAAGCTTAAACAGTTAAGTAACTTAGCCACTGTCCCACATATTATAATAGATATTTGTGGAGCTAGGATCAAACCCAGATTAATTTCCAGGAGGTTTAACCACCTCTAGAAATGACTGAATACTACTGCATGGACTTATGGATCTATTAAAACAGGTTGCTCAATCAAAGAATAAAGCATAATTCTTCCACTCTAATGCATAAACTAAGTCCAAAGACTCACTAAAGAGACATTTATAAACTCAACACACAGAACAAGCTGCTTTTAAAGTGAGGAGAATTTATTAAAACCATAGTTTATGAATAACTTTAAGGTTATTGTATTATTTTTAAAGTTTGGGCACAAGTATGTTAGTATCTCTACCTCTGAAACTACCTGTTAGTGATTTTGAACACTGTAGTTCAAAATGCCAACAAAAGGTTCATTGTGGATCTATTCCTCTCACCTTGACCTTCAATTTCTGTTCTCAAATTTCTAGAGTTCTCATACAAACTGCAGGTGTGTCACTAACCAATTATTTTTAAAAATCTAGGTAGTCAGTTCTCTCATAATGAAAATATACACTCTGGTGAAGCCAATTAATATTCTTTCATCCTAAATCATGCTGCCTGTACCTATCCATTTTTACTCTTGGTATTCATTTATCTTGAATTACAAGTGGTCTGTGAGCTAAAATGCAGACACTGAGCACCTCAAGCCAGGGAAGGCAAAGAATTTGTGGACAGATCCTGAACTGGATTTTATACTGGGAGATTCCCCCAAGATACTTATAAGTCAAAAATAACTTCAAATTAACAAACAGCACAATCCCACATCTTCCTTGCAAAGCACACTAAATGATTTGTGAAAGAGAATATGAAGCTGTGGGCCACCCCCACAGCAGGTTTCCCGCTTCTGGTCTAACCTACCTCCAGTGTAATTCTCTAACATGTAGTCTATGTCATATCCTTCTCTTCTCCTGAAAACTCCTCCAGGGGCTGGCAGTCCTCCCTGATCTGATGCCTTTGCTCTCCCTTCCTCTCCAATCTCACCTCTAGTCACCCTTCCCCAGCCCTCCACTCCTGCCTTGTGCCATTTGCAGTTTGCTACCAGAAATGCCTGTCTTTTAGCCTAGAGCACTACCACAGGCAATACGCCCCTAACTCAAGTATCTCCTCCACCATGAAGACCTGGGGACTCAACTGGCCTATTAATAATCACTGCTTCATGGTGCCACTTCCATGGCTCGCATTCCTTTCTCTCTCAAGGCACCTCTCATGCTGAATCCCAATTACTTGTTGATATCTCAGTCTTCTAGTCTTCCAGAGGACAGAGATTTTCTTAGTCACCTCTATTAGTATAGAACAGTTTGTGTAGAACAGCACCTGACCCATGGTTGATGATCAAAATATGTTTGTTAAATGAATAAATTATTTTTAAGCTTGTCTGGAGTAAGCTGTAAATAATATACTTTCATACCGTCTACATTACCAAGATATGCCACTTCAAGTCATTTAAGGCAAAATAATTGGTGTGATGCTAAAATTAACTGGGAGAAACCACAAGAAACCATGCTGAGGTCTGAGAGGCATGATGTGGAAATCAGAATTCATTTGGATATTGAAAGGCTTGAAGCAGTTCTTGTTACAAAGTTCAATGTCTATTTAACATGCAGATTCTATCAGGGTTCTTTATGAAGTTAACTGTATATTTCTAGCTCTTTTCTCAATTCTTTGTTATTTACTGATCCAAACCAACTGGCATAAATTATTCTAATTGGGTGGGGGGCTGTATAATAGCAATCAATCACTCAGGTTAAACCACCAGCAAAGAATTCGCTGCTGCTACTGCAGGAGCCTCCTTGACCTTTCCCTCCCCTTCAGTGTAGGTGACCATCTACCCCCCAGCAGACTGCCTGACAAGGTGCCTGTCTTGTTCTTCTTAATTGGGATAACACGTGAAAGTGGTTAGCACTCTGTCTGGCACAACACAGCTGATAAAAAACTGGTGAGTTCCTTCTTTCTACACTCATTCTCTGCTTCTCTGGACCTTGTTAATTTACTCCCTCTTTTTAGTCTGAATCTTCCCATTTTCAAACCCATGCTTCTTGGCCATGCCAGCTTTAATACTATACTGAGTAGAAGAACACCCACATTCTGGGTATGTGATTTTTGGATATGGGAGAAACTTCACTCCCCTCCAGCCTCAAATTAATTTCTCCAAGCCCTGTCACGATATCTGAAATTATTATATTGGAGAAGATTCACATTTTTCCTTGAATTCATTCACTTGGAGTTGCTTATTAAAAGGCAAATAGTCCTGAGAAAACATTATCAGTTAACAACACCTGATCTGCAAAGAGGGGCACAGACAATACTGCCCCATGGGCATTAGGCTGGGCTTGAAACACTAACCAGGTATCCGGTGGAATGAATTTCACAGAGGAGGGAAAGGGACTTGGGTTGGAGAAGACAGCTCAAAGACAAACCCTACAATTTTGCCAATGGTCTCCTCTGCTTTAGATGACAACTGTCTAAGTCAGTTACAAAAATCTTCTCAACTAGGGTTCCTCAGTCTTGGCTGCACTTGGAGACTAGGAACCCTGGATTAACTCTTTTGTTTAAAATTGGTGCTGCAGTAACTGTTGCAATGGCATAGCCTACGCTCAGTAATGTTAGTAATTGAAGTTCCAGTCTCCTCAGACTTGCTCACTCTTTTCCAAATATGGTGAAATGATCGTTCTTGAACACAGTTTTAAGAACACCTGACTCTTCCTCAAATCCCTCTATGGTCGTGTCCAGCTATAGGGCTGAATTGTGAAAAACAGATGCTATAAAGGCCTTGCTCAGTTGACTTTCTGCTACCTAATTAAATTTCCTCACTATCAAATATTCTTAACACAGATGATTTTCTACAAATGTATTACTACAATTTCATGTACATGAATGTTTCCTTTCCTCTGACTCACCTGATATTTTCTTTAAAAATTAAGTTCAAAGTTATAGTTATTATAAAGGGAGTTGTCTTTTCTTTTTAGACACTATACTGCTTTTACTTTTATATTTGAAAATAGAAAAAAGTAAGTTTGACAATTGTTGTAATTTGGAAAGAACTTTGGTATCTCCCTATCAAATAAACTTCTTCAGAAATGAGTTTGCTAAAATACAGATATATTATTGTGAAACATAATAGGCAGTTGAAAAGGGAAGAGGGGTCTGGGACCTAAAAATTTTAGTGCTTAGCAAAATGACTGCTTAACATAAAACAGAATTTGTAAAATATTTATGACTAGTGTTTTTAAAAATATGAATATTTCTATTCTTTTCCCCAAAAAACTTAATATAATCAATAATAATTTGAAGTTTTAAACTGTGAAAGTATCATAAGCATTTAATGTAATAAGTTAGGGGAACTATTTCCATTATTTTAAAATAATTATAGACTTTTTGAAAATAAATCCAGTTTTCTATTCCTGTTTGCTTTAAATTTTTAATATTAAAACAATTACCTAGTCATTTTAAAAATTCCTCAAAAATCGAAGTGCAACATATAAAACAATGTTTTTAAATGTAAGATGATTAACAATAATTATAAAACCATAGAATTATAGTTGGAAGGAATATGAGCAATGATATGCTGGTAAATGTTTAACAACCAGATGCGGGTGCGAGGGCACCTGATTTGCAGCAATTTCCAATTTTCAGGGTGCAAAAATACTTTCCCCAATTTCAAGTTACTAACATGAGGTCACAGATCACAGAGTGAAAAAACATGCATACAACTGGCTCTCACCATCCAAGCTGGCTCCAGCACATAAATAAATGAGAGATGAGACAGTGTAGCCTCTTCATTCCTGAACCCTTTCCATTGAACTGACCAGTTCTTTCTTTATAATCCATCGTAATAATGACATATGGCTTACACATTATATTTATATAGTTACCACAACTCGGTATTACAGGAGCTTTCACTCTTTTCTGCATGTTAAACACAGAAAAAAAAAAAACCCATCTTACTTCATGACCTACCCACTGTATGCATGTATGTGCAGTTGTATGTACACATACACTAACCGATAAAATTAAAACAGAAACCTCACAAAATAAAACACACTCTTCCTAAGTGCAATGCATAGAAATTTTCTATTCTGTTCCATTTCATTTTTAAAATTCTGATCTTGATCCACTAAAATGGATTTATACCCCACCATTGGGGTAGTGATCCAGAGTTTGAAAAACACTGCTGTAATAGACTATAAGCTCACTGAAGATAGGATTATATGTCAGTTGTCTGTATCTATACCTATATCTAGTAGTAATTATTGAGGCCCAAGGAAATAAAGTAACTTGCCCAAAGATGCACCTGCTATCGTTGATAAACTATCCATCCAGGCAAGTGAAAATTCATGCCACGGAATCCTGATATTTATGGCTTGACACTGAAAGCTTGAGGATCTTCCAAGGCAGCCACCCAAGGCCAGAAATCAACAGAAACATTTAAAAAAATAGAACTGACCCCATCAGTGATGAAAGTTTAGCTCTTTACCCACTGTGGCCCTGTGACCCTGTCTGCTTTCCTAGGAAGACTGGATCTGAGTGATCACTGATGGATTTTGGACATGACCGGCCCCATTGTACACACAATGAGCACAAAATAGCCATGGGACTCGTCTTCCACTCCGGCACCAGGCTCCTCCCCGCCTAGCTTTAGGAGAAGCCTCCTGACTTAAACCCCTTTTGCTTCCCCAAGCATGCAGTTCTCCACCCTGATCCACATTAGCATAATGACCAGAGTTTAATGGTATTAGCCAGCCCTTGGCGCACTATATAAGCTCTACCACCCCCACACCTGGTGCTGTCCCCCATTTTCAGGGCAGCCCCAGGCTGTTTCCCACTTTGAGCACAGCCCGGCAGATTCTTTTCTTTTAATAAAGCTTGAACGGTACCTGGCATCTCAGCTCACTTTCTTTCAATCACCATTTCCCTATTGTTGATAACATTCATCTCCCAAGAGTGTTGAAAAGGCACTCATGTTTTTTTACAAAACACCTTTCAATCCTCTAGGGAAGGAGCTATATAAATGCTGATTAATATTAAATATGTAGAATAAACATACTTTCTACATAACATACATTAACACCAGCTTTCTAATAACCAGAAGCCAAAGACTTAGTTGGAGAAAACACTCAGGAAAATAAAATATGAATTGTGCTCGTGCACCACATGCTTTTTTATAGGTACTATTAAATGTACACTATAGTTTCAAGACAATTCAGATAAGCATCTTCACTAAAATACACAACACCATTAATCATCTCAGTGACAGTGCTCCAATTTAACATCTTGGGGATTTCCTCCCCTTCTTCATCATTTATTTGCCAATATTTCCTTGTTATGGATATCCCCCTAGTGACTTTCCCTGGCAGTCACAGCTGTGCTGCCTACTGTGTCTACCTTAACTACAAATAACACCAATTCTTAAGAAAGAAAGCCCTTGAGATGATTCCCATAGTTAGAAGATAAGACTTACTATGAGCCAAAGTCCTGGTGGCCCCATGCAGGCTCTCCACTGACTCCAAATGGACAAACCTCAGCCTTTAAGCAGATAGTAATTTCAGACACAGGAAACTGGCTTAATTACAAATGAAGAACAGCTGACTGTTCATTTCCAGTTGTTTGAACGGTCAACAATCAGCTGCTGCTTTATTATGGTCCTTAAAGGACCCCTCCTTACACACCAAAAGGCTTCTTCAGAGTACCCATGAATTGTTAACAAAGCCACAAAATCACTAACAAATTACAGAAACCTGACCACCAAGAACCACTATAAATGGTTCACAGATAACAAAGAATTGTTTAAAATAATACTCAGAAACAATTTAGCATTATAATTACACCAGTTCTTATGAAAAGAATAACACTAGGCAATGGACTATCAAGAAATAAAGACAGACATGTAGCAAAGAAACACTGAAACAGTCATCAACTAAATCATGCTCAGCAGGGATAGGTATCAGTTCCATCCAGTACCCATTTCATGTCCATTTCAGAGAGCAACCTTCACAGCCACCAGGATGTCCTGATCATTTTAAAAATGGAAACCGTGAAAGAAAAGTCTATATAACCAGTTGGAGAAGTAAATGAAAGTTGAACTCACCAGCTTGATTCAAAAAGGATTTTTAAGGAATAAAAGGGACACCTTTTTTTCAATGACACTCTACTGCAAAAGAAGTTAAGAGTATAAGGACAAAAACACAAAGTATATTTGCAAAGTATACCCAAAAAGACTAATGCCTTCAGTGAAATTATGTTTACACTACTTTACATTTTCTATAGGGGAATTTAATTAATTAAAGATTAATGTTGCTTCAATCAATATTCCATAACTTTTCTGCAAAGCATAAATTTCTATCCTTTTTTGGAAGACTCCAATTTTTTTTTTGAAAAAAGACTTTCATCTTAGCAAAAGCAATACAAGTCAAGCTATGATATATTAAAATGTCATTTCCTCCCCAGAACAGAGTGTTTACTTCAGTGATAGTAACAACACCTCGTTACCAAAAGTGCAGATTCTGCTAAGTAATGGACAAAGCAAACGCAGCAAAGACAGAGGACTCAACTTCAATTTAACTGTCCTGTAAGGTACATAGTAATTAGTTGCAAAGCTCTGAAATCTTAGCTAGCATGTTAAGTCTGCTACATGACAGTATAATTTGACTTCTTAAAGGATTATGCAAATTACAACTCATCATTCCATTACAGGATTGAAAAAAAGTGACAGCTAATTTATACATAACACACCTTTCAAATCCCTAAGATGCGTAGCACCTGTGCAATGTATTTTGCTGAGATTTTCTTGCATATAAGTACTTGTTTATTGCAATATAAAGAAGCTTACCTAAGAGCTTTAGTACTGTCATTAAAAAAACTTTTAGACCACAATTTCAAAAGAATAAACATTTTTTCTTTCTTGATTTCAGAGGCAAATTTTTTTGGTTGTTTTCATTTGGTTTGGTTTGTTTTTTTTTTTTCCCCCCACTAAATTAGATAAAAATAAGGCTTCAATACAAGGATATTTTTGAATAGCTGGCAACCACAAGCACTGATGCACGAGCCAGAAAGAAGACTCACAAAGATTTCAACATACTTCTGGTAGGTAGATTCACAGTAGATTCCGTCATATCTGTAGATTTTCCTACATTCTGATTGGTTGGGCAGAGGATGCTGGGCAGTTATTCTGTAGAGGCATCAAAAACAGATAGACATGACTAGAGGTTCTCTACAGTCAACCGGAATGCAGGATAACAAGTATGTTGAAATTTAATAAATTTTGCTTTTTACGTTTTGAGCTCTACACACAATTGCAAGGTGTACAAACATTTTAGAACATTAATTTCCACTTTTAGAAAACTGCAGTCAGAAAAAAAGCAACTTTTTTCAGTTCTTCATCAGAACAATTTTTTTTTCAATTTCAGAATCATAAAAGTGGAAAAAAAGAGAAAGACATAGGTCTAAAGCTTAACTTACTCTACAATCCCCATGATTATGTTCTACAGAAAATGTTAAAAACAAATGTCATTAGTGGTTTTGTTACAGGATTGTCATTAATTCAATCATG